>NC_088876.1:35723711-35782275 GCF_032884065.1 Artemia franciscana | reverse complement strand
TAAAAAAGGGTCGGGATTGTATTCAAAGTGGGTGGGCTCCCGTAGAAGTGCATATAGCCTCATTACTAAAAAGGTGCTATTTGCATACTGGTACGAATGCTAATACTGCTACTACAAATATTGATACACACAATTACTGAACCTTTGAACAATAATGAAAAGTTGATACCTCAAAACTTTGTTTGAATGTTTGTCATGGGAAATAATGGGCGTGGGGGGTCTCTCAAATCACTTTGACTTTTAAAAGCGACACTATGGCTTCCAATTTAAAATCAAATGCGACCCATCTAAATTTAAATAAACCATCCATTCCCTGAAAACCTTATATACCCCCTGGGCATAACTTAATGGGTGTGGGCATAACTTAAAGCCCTTCTCCTAGGGCTCTGGGGGGTTTTGCCAACGCTAGAGGCATTCTTGTATGTTCTTTGGACTAATTTAAACCAAATTTCCTTCGTAATGTTTAAATCAGATACATTTGGTGAAAAGAGGGGTAGTTGGGTGGGGGACTACTTGACCTCCATCATTATCGACTCTTAAAAGGGAACTATAACATCCAATTTCAAGGAAATGAGCCAACTCTAAAGCTTTTACAACAATGCCTTCCATAAATGTCCCAGGGGTATAGCTTACAACCCTTGCCCTCAGAATCTGGTGGTTTGTATCAATCTCAAAAGCCTTGTTATATGATATTTGGACTTTTAAATAAACGGACTGTCTCAAAATATCTATTGATACCTGTCGAGAAAACACGACGTGTTTGTGTGTGTTTTTAGGGGGAGGAAAGGGGGTAGCTGCGCTCTGGTCACTTTGACCCTTACAAAGGGCACTAGAACTTCTGATTGCTAATCCAATGAGTTCCCTCCAAAGCACATACAACCGCCCTTTCTATTAGAACCATATATGCCCCCAGGGCATAACTTACAACCATTTTCCTCAGATCTTTAGGAAGGAGGGGAGGAGCTGTCTTCCTCACAGAGATAATTTCAGAAGACATAAACTACGATGAACGAACTTGTTATATCCAAGTTTTGATTGGAGGTGTTAAGGGAAATGATGAGCTTGGATCATCTTGTTTCTTAAATGAACACTATAAATTCCTACTTCAAATCAAATAAACCCCATCTGAAGTTTATACGGCCTCCCATTCCATAAAAAACCTTATATACCCTCTTGGCATAACTTACAACCCCAAGGCACTGGGGTTTTGTCACCCCTAGAGACATTTTTATATTTTGTTTGGACTATTTTGAAAAAATTGCTATCTCATAATTTCAATTAGATGTGTTTGCCGAAATGGGGAGTTGTCGGGTGGTCAGGGGAGTGAAAAGAGGGGCTTAGGGTCAATCACTTTTGATGCCTAAAAAGGATCTAGAACTTCCAATTGTCAACCAAATGAGCCTCTTCTAAAGTTAACAACCATCTCTTCCCAAAAAGACTTAAATGCCCCGTGGAATAACTTACAACCCTGACCTCTAGGCTCTGGTGATTTATGACAATCCAAAAACTTTTGTTATATGATCTTTGGACTATTTTGAATAAAACGGCAGTCTCAAAATTTTTATCTGATATATCTCTGGAAAACATGACGTGTTGGGGGGGTAACTGCATTCTTGTCACTTTGCTCTTAAAAAGGGTACTAGAAATTCAAATTACCAGTCCGATGAGTCCCCTATGCAACCACCCTTTCTATAAAAACCTTGTATGTCCCCGGGGCACTACTTACAACTATTGTCCTGAGGGTGTCTTCCTCAGAGACATAATTTTTAAACTCTTCAACTACAACGAGCAAAATTGCTATCTCAAATTTTGATTAGATGTCTTTGGGGAAATGCTAAGCGTGGGGCTATTTTGCCCCACGCTAATTGCAAGTTATATACACTATAACTTGCAATTTCGAATCAAATGACGCACATCTGAAGTTTATGTGACTACTCATTCCATAAAATGCTTATGAGAACCTAGGCTATGAATTACAACCCTATCCCCAGGGCACTGGGGGTTGTGTCAACCCTAGAGGCGTCGTTTTAGTTCTTTGGACTACTTAGAGCAAAACCGATATGTCACAATTTTAATCGGATCAGTTTGGCAAAGAGTGGTAGTCAGGGTAGAGGGATAGCTGCCCTCTATCACTTTTGACTCTGAAAAGGGAGCTAGAACTTCCAATTTTTGTCCAAATGAGCCTCCTCTAAAGTTTCTACAACCATCCCTTCCATAAAAACCTTAAATAACCCCTGGGCAAACCTTACAACCCTTGCCCCTAGGCTCTGGGGTTCGTTTTAACCTCAAAAGTCTTGTTATATGATATTTAGACTATTTTGAAAAAAAAGGCTGTCTTAAAGTTTTTATTAAATGTTTTTTGGACAACACAGCGGGTGTGGGGGGGGGCGTAGCTGCACTACGATCACTTGCCCCCTCCAAAGTTTATATGACCTTAATTTTTTCATAAAAACTTATTTGCCCCCAGGGCATAACTTGCAACCCTTGACCTGAGAGAATTTCCAGGCCTTTCAAATACGTTGGCTATCTTAAAATTTTGATTGGAGTTATTTTGGGAAGTAACGGGGGATCATTTGCTCTTCAATCACTTTCCAATAATAAGAAGGACACTAGTCCTCTTAATTTCCAATCGAATGAGCCTTTTTTGAAGTTTCTGCGACAATAAATTCTATTAAAAAAAAACCTTGCACGACCCAAGGGCATAACTTATAACCCTTCTAAATACTTATAGAAAATACATGTAGTTTTAATTTAACTTTTCACCTTTCTTCAAATCATGCAGGGAGATTCCTCTCCCCCATCCCGTGTAAACTTTTCCTGGAAAATTACTCCTGGAACTTTGCATGGAAAATTCTCCCCAAGGAAAAATCCCCCCGCTAAAATATTTTGTAATTTTTCCCAACAATAAATACGATACGTGAACAAGACGTAGCTAGTGTAACTTACAGTTTTCTACCCGAGGACTATGGGGAATACTGTCATCCCCAAAGGTATATATCCTAGACATTTCAATTACGCTGAATCAAATGCATATATCAACATTTTGATCGCATGTCTTTGGGACAAAATAGGGCATAGAAAAGGGGGCCAGTTCGCTTTCCAGTCTCCTAACCACTTAAAAGGGCACTATAACTTTTGATTTTTCTTTGAATAATCCCTATAATTATCTCCTTGGACCATTGGCTCGATTCGATCATCCCTGGGGAAAAAAAACGGATAAAAACTCATCCCTGATATTTCCTTTGTTAAAAAAAAATAAAAATTCCGTAGTTCTATAGATGAGAGTTTGAGACACCTACGGTAGGGTTCTCTGATATCCTGAAACTGATAGTGTGGTTTTCATCTTTGTGAATTCCTCCCTTTTGTGAAAATCAGGCAGATTTTCTCAGGCTCGTAGCTCATGATAAGCAACGTTAAACTTCATGCATGTCATATATTTGGAATTAGCATAAAAATTCAATTCCTTTGAAGCAACTATTGTTTAAAAAAATTTTTAAAGAGTTTCGGTTACCATTGTGCCGTTACCACGAATTGTTAGATGCGGCCAGTCTAACGGGCAGCCAAAATCTATGGCCTGTCATTTAAGAGTAATATGTGAATGACCTTAAACTTTTTAAACCTTGTATAGATTAAATAAAATAAAAAAGTTTTTTTAACTGAAAGTAAGGAGCGACATTAAAACTTAAAACGAACAGAAATTACTTCGTATATGAAAGGGGCTTTTTCTCCTCAACACCCCGCTCTTTACGCTAAAGTTTGACTCTTTCTCTTAACTCTACTTAACTCACTTAACTACTTAACTCAACAGTAAAAAAAACTTTAGCGTAAAGAGCGGGGCGTTGAGGAAGAGAAACCCTTTCATATACGAAGTAATTCCTATTCGTTTTAAGTTTTAATGTCGCTCCTTACTTTCAGTTAATTTTTTTTTAATTTATGGACGTTTTTTAATTAATGCATGTTTTGATCTTGGCTCTCTGCACATATATAATTAAAACGAAATATGCATATTAATTTTTTTGCCTAAATTGCTTTCTCATAGTTTTAATCGGAAAATTTTGAGAAAAAATGAGCGTGGGAGGAGGCCTAGTTGCCCTCCAATTTTTCAATTACTTAAAAAGGCAACTAGAGCTTAAAATTTTTCACGAACGTTTTCATTAGTAAAAAAAAATACGTAACTTACGAATTAACTTACGTAACGAACTTCTATATTCGCATGTTTTTATTACGTATATGAGGGAGTTCACCCCTCCTCAATACTTCGCTCTTTGCACTAAAGCTTATATTTTGTCCCAATTCCTTAAGAATGACCCCTGAGTCACAAAGGCCGTAGAATAAATAGTTGAAATTACTAAAAATACTTTAGCTTAAAGAGCGAGGTATTACGAGGAGGTAAACCCTTCATATGCATAATAATTTCTGTTCGTTTTAAGTTTTAATGCTGCTCCTTACAGTCGAAAAAACTTTTCAAATTTATTTCTTCGTTGTTTTTTTAAATAGTGCTAGAAAATCCTGCGCTCCCTTCATTGAAATCCTCTTCCCCATGAAAAAATTCTTCCATGGAAAGATCCTCCCATTTGACCTCCTCTCAACCCCCCCCCCCCCCTCCAAACCAAAACAATCCCCCTGAAAACGTCTGTACACTTCCCAATAACCATTACTATATGTAAACACAGGTCAAATTTTGTAACTTGCAACCCCTCCCACAGGAACTGAAGGGGAGTAAGTCGTCCCCAAAGACATAGATATTAGGTTTTTTGACTATGTTGAATAAAATGGCCATCTCAAAATTTTGATCTGGTCACTTTGGAGAAAAAGAGCGTGGGGGGGCCTAGGTGCCCTCCAATTTTTGGTGACTTAAAAAGGGCACTAGAACTTTTAATTTCCTTTCAAATGAGTCCTCTTGCGACATTCTAGGACCACTGAATCGATACTATCACCCTGGGAAAAAAAACAAACAGAAAACGAAAAAAAAAACAGGCATCCGTGATCTGTCTTCTGGCAAAAAAATGCAAAATTCCACATTTTTGTAGATAGGAGCTTGAAACTTCTACAATAGGGCTCCCTGATATGCTGAATCGTGCTATTTTCATTAAGATTGTATAAATTTTAAAGGGTGTTTCCTCCTATTTTCTAAAATGAGGCAAATTTTCTCAGGCTCATGACTTTTGATGGGTATAACTAATTTTTATGGGTAATAACTTGATGAAACTTATATATTTAAAATCAGCATTAAAATGTGATTCTTTTGATGTAACTATCGGTATCAAAATTCATTTTTTTAGCGTTTCGGTTGCTATTGGGCCGGGTCGCTCCTTACTACAGTTACCACGAACTGTTTGATAGTAATTGGGTATTAACTTCAAACTTACAAGAGATCTTCTTGGATTTTTAAACTACTCTATTAGTTGAGGTTTGTGGGGTAAAACTAGGGCCTGTCAAGTTTTCTCTAAGTGGAAAATCCGAGACACTCAAACTCTCTAAGAATGAGAATCTAGCCTTTCTTCTAAAATAAGGGCTATTGGTTATTATGAGAGGCGAAATATACCATAGAAGAGGTACACGCCAAAAAAGGGTACCAAAAAAGCGTTCAAATAATTAGAGAAATTTCCTAATAATCATAAGTAGCGAGTTTTTTTGGGTTGTAGAAACACAATGTGAGTAAGTATACAATCATTAAAAATTGAAAATGTCTATTTTAGGTGGGATAGATCTCCATCTGTACCTCGTCGATCTCCATCAGTGTCAAGACGATCACCATCAGCAACAAGAAAACCTCATGATATTGGCTTTAGCGATGCTGTTGAGGACCTGGTTGAAATCGTCAAACATGAAACAAGTAGACGGGGAAGAGCCAAAGGTTGAAAAAAATTTCTTTTATAATTATTTTACTATGCCTGCTGTCAATGCAGTGCTTTTATGAACATCCCTGAGGACTCCCATTGGGGAAAACTTTGGGGAAAGCACGATGCTAGAATACATCAGAAATGATGTATGAATAATATATTCCTTTATAATCATTTTACTATACCTGCTGCCAATGCAGTGCTCTTATGGTCATCCCCCGAGGACTTCCCTTGATGAAAATTTTGGGAAAAGCACGATGTTAAAATACAACAGAAATAATGTATGAATAATATTCCTTTATTATCATTTTACTATGCCTGCTGTCAATGCAGTGCTTTTATGGACACCTCCCAAGGACTCCCCTTGAGGAAAATTTTGGGGAATGCACGATGTTAGAATACATGAGAAATAATGTATATCTTCAAAAACTAACCAGAAAATATATGAGACAATTTCCTAGAAATATTTGTGATTCCCCTTTCCTAAATTTTTAAAGCTCACGTCTATATGTAGTTCATGCAGTCAATATGAAACCCGTACTAAGAAGAGGTAAAGAAATTAGAAATTTTTCACAGCAGAAAAGTTTACTATGTCAATCCCAAAATTTCTACTAGCACACTTCATATTATTTCATATTAGCATCCTTTATGTTAACTACCGATCAATATACTCTATGTTTCCATTATCAGTATGAACGTCATCAAATATTAATAATTTCCAAGATTAACATCCAATTAACATCTCCAACATTATCAGGGGCGTAATTTCGTCAGATTCATGGGGGGGGGGGCAAATTTAAAGCCAATTTACCCAAATCAAGTGGAAATGACAGTGAAAACTGAAAAATGAGTCATATAGTATATATGGCTCACATAGCTTTATATGGATTTATACAGCTTCATATATATATATATATATATATATATATATATATATATATATATATATATATATATATATGTATATACATATATATATATATATATATATATATATATATATAAATATTTATCTATATATATATATATATATTTATTTATTTATATATATAGCTTTATATAGCTTCATCTATATAGCTTTACATACATGGCTTTATATAGCCATATAATGTCAAGAATATACTAAAGAAAACTGGCCCGTTTCTGTTGATGCTTGAATTATGCATGGGGGCCAGACTGGGGTCAGGGAATGGGAGCGGAGGCAAATTGATGTCTCGTAGGGACATTTGCCCTCCTACCCCTTATTCATGGCACATTACTCCCTTATACGTTAACATAACCCAATTAACATCCTCCATATTAACTTGCACCAATTAGCCTGTTTATGTTAATATCCTTCGAGTTAATATCCATTGAAACTTTCCTTATCAGCATTCATCGTATTAATATTTCACATATCAACATCCTCCAATGCAAAATTCTTCAATTGAGTGTTCTCCATTCAGTATGGCGAGAACGTTGTCTCCATATTAATGTTGTCCATATTTGCATTATCCTTATTAACATAGTTCATAAGAGCATGCCTTAAATTCATATTTTTGAATTAATCTCCATATCACCAAACTCTAAACTATCGTCCCTTGTTTAAGATTCTCCACTTTAACATCCTCTTTATTAACGTTCAAGTATGATTCTATAATTGATGCATACATCTTGAAATTGACATATTCAAAGCTCCGCATCTCCTATTAAATCTAATTTTCTCAATTCAACGTCCTTTATAAAAATATTCCTCCATATTAATATTCTCCAAATTAGTATTTTTCAGTCAATCTCTCCCTATTACACGCTCTTAATACTGCCTATTAATAAAGCATTCTCTAATTACGATTGTTTATTTGAAGTTCTCGATATAAACATTCCCAAAAGTATTCTAATATTCAATATTCAATATTGAATATCCAATGCTCAACGTCCAAACAGATGAGTAAATGCCTAAAAAATACGTACTTTTGTTCACCAGATGTGCAGTAGATTGAAGTAAAAACCAATTTTTCAATTTTTCTTTTATATTTTTTCTGCTATGTATCAATGTAACTGGTCATTTTGATGTGTGACTGGCTATTTCTTTAACGTAGCTCATATTTTTTTCTTTGTTATTGAAAAATTCGGCTTTATGAATGGATTACCCAAAAAACTTTTTCTACAAATTAAGTTTTTCAAATAAAAGTAAAGAATTACATGAAACCAAAATGAGCAAAAATAAAATCAAATAATATACCAAGCGTTAAACAAATCAGCATCAATAAATAAATGAAATCTAAAACGGACAGAAATTACAATAAATAACTGAGTCAAACTCAAAATGAGCAGAAATTAACATGAGTAGGGCTCAAAACCCCTATACCTTCCCAAGGCCAGAACATAATTTGCAATTTGCTGAAAAAAGACAAATGAATTTGCATTGTCAGTTTAATATATATATATATATATATATATATATATATATATATATATATATATATATATATATATATATATATATATATATATATATATATATATATATATATATATATATATATATATATATATATATATATAGTTAAAAATATCCCTTCCATAAAAACCTTCAATCCCCGCGGCATATCTTACAGCACTTGCCCCCAGGTTCTGGTGTTTTCTATCAACCACAAAAGCCTTATTATATAATCTTTAGACTTTTTTGATTGAGATGACTCACTAAATTTTTTCGCTGTGTTTCAAGAAAATGCCATATATTGGGGGGAGATAGCTGCCCCCTGATCACTTTGACTCTTAAAAAGGGTACTAGAAATTCTCATTACCAATTCAATGGGTCTCCTCCGAAGTATGTACGACCATCCGTTTTATAAAAACCTTATATGCTCCCAAGGCACAACTTACAACCCCTGCCCAGAGAGCTATGAGGGTGGGGTTGTCTTCCTCAGATATATGATTTCCGGACCCTTCAACTAAAACGAAAAAAAAATACAATCTTCAAATTTCGATTGGATGTCTTTGGGAAAATGATGAGTGTGGAGGTATGGGACCAGTTGCTCTCGACTCACTTTTGACTCTTAAAAATGGCACTATAACTTTCAATTTTAAGTCAAATGAGCCCCAACTGAAGTTTATATGACCAAGGTTTCTATAAAACGTTGTATGTCCAAAGGGCATACTTTACAGCTGTAGCCCTGAGGGCGGGGGGGGTTGTTTGTCATTCTCAAATACATAATTTCTGAAACTTTTAACTACTTTGAAAAAAATGGCTATTTTAAAATTTTGATTTGACGTATTTGGGTAAATGATGGGTATGGGCTGGGGAAGAGTGCCATTTGCCCTCTGATCACTTTTGACTAATAAAAAGGGTACTATTCCTCTCAAAATCCAAACGAATGATCCTTTTTGAAATTTCTACGACAACCTTTTCTGTAAAAACCTTATATGCCCCAAGGGCATAATTTATAACTCTTGCCCTAAGGGCTCGGGGTGGGGGTGTCATCTGCAAAGACATAATTTTCAAATCTTTCAACTACGCTGTAAAAATTGCTACATCAAATTTTGATAGGAAGTGTTTGGAGAAATTATGGGTGTGGGGGGGCATTCACCCTCCGATCAGTTTTGACTGTTAAAAAAGATACTAGCCCTAGAACTTTCAAATCGAGTGAGCCTTTTTTGAAGTTTCTAGGAAAATATTTTCTATAAAAACCTTATATGCCCCCAGGGTTCAACTTACAAGTTTTGCCCTTGAGGGCTATAGGGGTGTTGTCATCCTTAAAGACATAATTTCCAAACCTTTCAACTACGTTGAAATAACTGGCTGTTTTAAAATTTCGATTGGCTGTGTTTGGGTAAATGGTGGGCATGGGAGGGGAGTTAGTTGCGCGCCAATTACTTTCGACTGTTAAAAAGGACATTAGACCTTTCAATTTCCAATCAAATGATCCGTTTTCAAAGGTCCCACAATAACTCCTTCGACACAAAGTACCCTGGTCTAAAACAAACCAAAAAATAATACATTGTGTAAATATCGTTCTTTATTTAGGCATCGTCATTGCGCTGCCTAAGATAGTAACGAACGAATTCTCTTACATTCGACCTAATCTGTGAACAATTAAATCAATTCATTCCACTTTTTGCATATATTCCAAAAAGTGAGTTTAAAATTTTAGAACCATTATAAAATTTACATAGAGAAACAGTCCTCCGACTTTGGATTTTGTCGTCTTCCTTGTTCTAGTTTTGAAGAATATCTTTTTAAGTATTTTCATAAAGAAATACCTTTTAAATTTTTTATTTAAAAAATCGATAGAAAACATTTTACCTATCTTAGTTTTTTCCTCCACCATGTCTGGGCCTTGTAGAAATGGTCTTGATAGTGCTTATAAATTGTCTTTTAGATGGCATGACGGTATTAATCGAATTTAGTTGCAGCACCGGTCGAGCTTTCTTGATTTTAAAATATAGGATATTATATAACATACTATATATATATATATATATATATATATATATATATATATATATATATATATATATATATATATATATTACACAAACTCATCTGATTCTATGAGGCAAGAATGATATATCCATATCTATTCTCACAAGATCTTTTTCTTTTTTTCAGCTAAATTGCGTGGTGATGAATTTCATATATCTCCTCCATCTCACAGTCGCCACCACTCCGCCAGGAGAAGTCTTCATTCACCCTGGCACCCCGGTCTTAGATCAACATCTTCAAGTCCTGACCAATATGAGTCACGCACTCCTAGTCCTGAAGGCCACTACAGCCCACCAAAAAGTGCCAGAAGACCACCAGAGTATCAACATAGCTACCCGTATCTGCCTCAACGACGAGGTGCTGGTAGAAAACTACCTGAAATTCCTAAAAAACCTTCTAGCTTGAACATAAGATCAAATCTGCCACACAGACCGGTGACTAGAATGGCCACATCGCCATTAAGTGCATATAGAGCTGAACTGCCACCTATACCACGGAATAGGCTTATGCCAAGGCCTGAGCCATTAAGCTATGAGCAAGCACTTCAAATAGGTAGGGGTAATGGGAGACAGCTCCCTTCACCTCTGCCCAATGGTTTCAAGCCCCACCCTGAGCGGAACTCTCCAAACGGGAGTAGGCCCATCATAATGAACAATAGTGAATCCGATGAAGATGACTGGTGCTAGCAGTCTTACTGTTCATCTATCTGATGTCATATATCTTAAGGAAGAAACGAAGCTTGATAAATAACGTCATCCAGTGTTTGACAATTAGTTCCTAAGCTGTTTCCTATAAAGGAACATTGACATCACCAAGTGCACACATTTTAAATCACGATTGTGGTTTTAAATTCAACCAAAAACAGTCAATTGTTGACAACGCCTCAATTGCTGACAATACCATAAAATATGTTAAAATGAGAATCATGTGTTCAAAGAAAGCAATGAGCATACGTTTTCACAAGCAAAGGCCATTGGCAGCGACTATTTAATAAGTGGGGTCCAAAGCCATTTTATAGTTGATGTCTTATAATACACTCGGTAGTTTGTTTTTCATTTCTTTTTCTTCTACGAGTTAAAAAAAATATTCAAAAGACTATATGATCTCAACCAGGGTATTTCTGAAGCTAGGGGGAGAGTAAAGTTATCCCTGATGTGGCGTCAGTAGGTTTTTTATTTAAATTCTTTTTTGAAAAATAGGTTCACTTGCATTAGTAGGGAGGGGGAGGCAAAACTGAAATTGTCTTAAACGTAGGAAAACTTATCTAGTCCTTTGGACTAGGTACACCAGTTTGAGAAGACTTACTGAAACAGGAGCAAAATGTATGCCCTAATACTATTCAAACCAATTGTATTAATTGTATAAATAAAAATAATAAAATATAAATAATAATAATAATAAATATAAAAACAATAAAAAAATTAAATTAATAAAATTAATATTAATATTAAAAAGAAAATTTAATATTCGGTTGACAAATATAATGTTTTTTAGTAGTTTATTGGAAAATATTTAATTGGTGAGCCCCCTGCCCCTCTTTGAGCAGTGTCCCTTGTATTGGAAAGATTTTTTTAGATGTTACACATATTTGTAGTAAATTTAAAAACGATACATGGAAATGAGTCCTAAAATATCATCGATCGTGTCATTAAACAGGACTTAAATTAAGTTGAGCAATTAATTTTTTTTGGAGCGATTTTTCCCCTCTGCCAGTTGAAGCCCCCAGCTCAGGCTAATGTAATTAAAGAATAATTCTGCTAAAAATTGAAAATAAAAATACCCTATCCTAGTAACGAGGAAACAGCTTTTTTTATGTAGTTATATTTTTAACAGATTTAATGTTTGTGTTAGTTTTTTCCCCAAGGTGAGAATCATTTTGATGATTAAACCAAAATTTTCTTATAATAAGGTTCTCAAAATTTGTTAATGTTACTCTTAAAAAATTGAATCTTTAATGTATAATCACAAAAAATTTCTAATCTAAGTAGTAAATACACTGATGAAGAAACCCTTCCCTCTCCATTGTTTATCCACTTAAACCAATCAAGACCTTAAGACGTGCTGAGTTCATTCCCCTACGAACTTGGTTAATTAAATCCTTATATTTATTCACTTCGACATAATGAAGACTAATCGACTGGACAAATCAAAGAATGTAGACGGGAATAAATAACAAATACAAAACACAATTACAATCTTAGCTCATTTTCCCTTAGCGAAAAGGAGAACGGAAATATTGTTATAGAAAGTTATAAAAAGTTTGTAATAAAAAGTTGTTACAAAAATTGTTATAAAAAGAATTAGTGCACTACCCTGACGAAAAAAAATTCTTTTCAGTCTGGCCACTTTAAAAAAATATGCGTAATATTTCACTTATTATAGGAAAATATTTCACTTATAATATATTTATATAGGAAAGCTGTCGTATTTAAGTCATTTCATGTTCACAAAAAAAGAAAGAACCGTGAGAACTGAAAATTTTATGCAGCTACGTCTTTAAAAAACACGACCCTAGTCAATTTCTTGCTCCGTTCTGAACACAAATAACGGAGTTAACAGGCTTCGCTAATCAGAACAGAGAAATATCTCTCTTTACGTGTTAACCTGGCATAAACGGTTGAATGAAAACAATCAAATAATTTCTCTTATGTAAATTAAGTTTTCCTTTTCTCAGTCAAGCGCCACCTATTTGGACCTTAAGGGTCTATTGCCGTCATACTTACTTACTTTTACTTACATTAAAAGAGGCCTTTATTTGGTTTAAATGAAAACGTCCAGAAAATTGAACTGAACATCCGGAATAAAGAGGAATACCATATTCATTTTTGTGAAAAATTAATTTTCATTTGACGACATAAAATTTGGACTCCTGCCAGCACATAGTGTTTGATTGAATGGGCGAGAAACTTCTATCTTCCTTTCTTCTTTAATTTTCGCGCCAAATTTTGTCTTGTAAATATTTTAAGTGCATTTGATTTAAAGAAATCACGTGCCATCACCTAAGTCTGTGATATTTCACGTTTCATCTTTTGAATATTTTATCTTATTCGATATAAGCGATTTACCGATCAATGGGGATGAATGGGAAGAATTTGGATAGCGTAGGCTCTTACCAGGGGCATTCATTATAGTCTGTGAAATGATTATATTTAAAGTGGCTTTCACTTATGCTATCAGGTTAAGTTATGCATTATTCATTATACTCTGTGAAATGATTATCTTTAAAGTGGCATTCATTTTATTCATTCATTCATTATAGTCTGTGAAATGATTATCTTTAAAGTGGCTTTCACTTATGCTATCAGGTTAAGTTAAGCTAAATCCAGCAAAACTTTTTACACCAACTGTGTGTTTAAGCATTCCAAGGCTACTTATCCGACAAGCCAGATTACTTACCCCTTGTGTTTGACGAGACCTAAATGACCTCAGAGGTATAGAAGTTTACAACTTGAAACAGTCTGAATTAGTAGTTGAATAAGTCACAGCTGCTACTTTTAAGGTCTTAAATTCTGTTGGCGTGAAAAGTTTGACTTCCTAGTGTTAAACTGCCACAAAGTTCTTTTTAAACTGTGTGCTAAGTATATCTGACAAAATACAGTTTCAAAGTTTGTATAAGCTGTGTTTCTGTATTTGCACTAAAAACCTTTCTCAGTAGGGCTGTTCCATCTACTTTCTCTATTAAAATTACCTACAATTGGTCGAAACTTCAAAGCTTGAGCTTTTGGTTCCGTTTTTCTTACTATTTTCGTTTCAACACTCAACTATGAGTGATTACTGCCTACCATGGCAGCTGATTCGTCATAAGTGATTGTAAGCACAGACGTATTTAAACCAAACTAGGAATCAAAATCTGTTAAGTTCAAGTTAAAGAACATAAATCATTAATATGCGCAGAACAGACATCTAGGTCTTGTGCTATTTGTCATGTGTTTAAACCAAACTTGGAATCATAATCTGTTAAGTTCAAGTTAAAGAACATAAATCATTCATATGCGTAGAACAGACATCTTGGTCTTTTGCTACGTGCTCTTATGTAATTTGGGATTTTTATTTAAATGAGAATTTTCTATAGTTATTCTTTTCTTTGTATCGTTTGTGATGTTATATTTGTTCGTTTTTTTTTTCAAAATGTGTTAAGGTTAGTTCTGTTTCTTTGAATTTTTTTTCTGTTGATAAAGGCTCTTGGATGTGAAGCCGAAATATTCGAGTTTTTCATTTTTTATTATTTTTTTTATTGTTTTTTTTCTACCTTCCTGTTTAAAAAATATTACATCTGTTTTTTATCTTCCATCTTGTTTCAATTTGAAAATGGAAAGGCAAAAATTTAGAGGATGGTCCAAGAAAATTAGAAAATTTTCGAAGTGAAAGGATGGAACCGCCCCGGGGTTTTGTATAAAGTTTGAATTCTTGTCTTACGCCCAGCCTACCATATAGTCATGTCTGTCGACGAAATTACAAAATCGACGAAATCACGAATCGATGAAATTACGAGTGACTCTATGTGTACAACTCGTCATTTTTTGAGTTGAATAAGCTTTGGGTTTCAAACGTCGTAAAATTTATGAGTAACGAACAGAATTACGGGTAATGTTACGACGTTCGTTATGAATTTATAACGTTTGACTAAACTTATAACAGTAGATAGCGTATAACCTTAGACGTATAACATTAGGACTCATAACGTTCGTAATACGTAACGAATTAAAACACAGTTTTTGAATATAGCTTAGAATAATAGTTTTAATATCCATGTAATGAGTCTGAAAAAAAAAATGCAGTACAAGAAATTCTATTTGTAGAGAATAGTTGGGAATAAAGTAGGGATGATCACTTTTCAGACCAATTTTGTGGCATTTAATTTTTACTCTATTTTGAAAGTAAGAAAAAAATAATGTCATTGATAAATGTTGGCTTTATTTTGACCGTAGTGACTATAGTTTGGCTTGGGCATTAAATAAAAAGTTATTTCAACTTGAGAATTTTTATTTACTCTCATTCGATGTCAAGTCATAAATATTAGTCTTGATTATAAGATCGACATTGATATCCAGAAACGTAAATTTAAATATTCTCTTGCAACAAACTGCTATGATTTACGTAAGAATAACCCTGCATATGTTATTGAAATAAGGGGTGGATCCAGGGAATGCTTGGTGTGGGATGTACCCCCACAGAAGATAAGAAACTGCACTAATTATAGGGCTATGGGGGCGAAAAATACCAATAGAAGAGTCAACCTTTGACTCGTGTTCCTAAAAAATAATTCTATATCTGCTTTTGATGGAAAAGTTCATGTCAGTGATCCACTTTGTTGGATTCATTCTTCTTCTTTCACATTTTATTTTCTAAACACAAGACACACAAAACAAAACATGTCAGGACTATCATTCAAATGCAATACTGTTTAATTTTGTCACTATTCGTAATTGTATTTTTTTGTCAAATTGTACATTATTTTTATTGATATTGTTTGTTTGAATCGAGAGTGCATGTTGATTATATCACAATTTTATACGATGTTATTTTGCTTTCTTTCGAAATTCTACTGATACTTGAATTAAAATTTTTCTTCCAATGGTTGATTTTTGGTTTCATTTAGCTTTATTATTTGACTAGATAATTGAATAATCCAATGACAGTTCAATAGCTATTTTATCAATTATATGAAAGCAGTATCTCCTCAATACATTTAGAATGAACCATAACCACCTAATCCTTTCTTCTTTGAATAAATCAAGATCAAAAAAAATTAACGGAGATTCCCTGAAGACGCAGCTGCTACTTATTTTTTTCAAGACACAGGTACTTATTACGTAATAAGGATTGTTTTCTAAAATATGCAGGTGGTTTTTTCGTAACAGAGTGTATTTTTTCTTTTATTCTTTAAAGGTTTTAGGACCACTAAAAAAATCCTTCAGGGCCTCCGTCAAACAATGATTTTATTTGATTGTTTGAAAACCTATGACGGCCAAGAAAACATCTTCAGGGTCTGCTTGTGTGAATCTTCAAGACGCCGGCCCTAGCGAGCAGTTCCAACGGGCCCCTAGCACCCTTTTTCATCAGGAGTCTACAGCAACCAATGCAACCGGGGTTCCTAGCAGTCAATTCTATCGGGGTTTTAATAGTCAAATCCAACGAGGGTCCTAGCGTCCAATTTTACTAGAGCCCTAGCATCCAATTTCACCGTCAAGACGTTTCTTATGACATTTTTCTTCGAAACGTTTTTTAATGAATTTTTCTCAAAGACATTTTTAAAGACGTTTAAAGACATTTCAAGAAGTTTTTTTCATACATTTTTCTATAAATTTTTCTTTCGATCTTAAGTAATAGGGAATGTTTATCTGTGTTAAAGATAACGCATTCTCACATGACTTGTTTCATCAGAGACCCTGGAGAATCCCCGCTTATACCAAAGAGGGCACACATGTAGGGTGTTACGCAATGGCAGCATATACGTAGGTGCTACGCAATGGCGGTGCGCAGGTGACTGCTACGTAATGATGGCGCACAGGTGGGAATGCTATGTAATAAAGGCACACACGTAGGATGCTAGGTAGTGATGATGTACACGTCGTATGTTACATAATACTTTAAGAGATTTCATTTTCTTTCAATCAGCTCTTTCTTTTTTTCTCAGGGCCCCTTATAACCCAAGGATTTTTGTCCTCATAAGGATTCGGAACAAATCTCCACTCAATGGAATGGAGCGCTAGACAGCTGGACCAAGAAACCCTTTTAAGAGCATCCGCTTGCATGTCTCTGTGTCGGTCTTTGTGTTTTGTGTGTCTGACTTTGTGTTTTTCTGTGTGTGTTCTTTTTTTGCCTCTCGCACCGTGCCTGTCTTACTGTACATCCGTTTGCATGTCTTAGTGTCTGTTTTTGTGTTTTGTGTGTCTGACTCTGTGTGTTTGCGTGTCTTACTTTGTGTTTTTGTGTGTTTTTCTCTCTCCCAGCACGCATATATGACTGACTATCTGTTTTATGTCTCTGTGTCTGGTATCGTATCTTTGTGTATGTGACTCTTTGTGTTTGTGCGCCTGACTTGGCGTTTCTTTGTGTGTTTTGTCTCTCTCCCATCGTGTGATTTTGTAACTGATTGTGTGTATGAATCTCTTTGTTTGTGTCTGACTTGGTGTTTTTGTATGTGTTTTTGTCTTTCTCACACAGTGCCTGCGTCAGTGAGTGTCTATTTGCGTGTTTCTGTATCTCTCTTTGTGTATTTTGTGTCTGACTCACTTTGTATATCTGACTTTGTGTTTTGTCTCTCTTTCAGCTTGTCTTTGTGAGTGAGCGTCTGTTTGCATGTCTCTGTGTCTGTCTTTGTGTTTTGTGTGTCTGACTCTGTTTTTTTGTGTGCCTGACTTTGCGTCTTTAAGAATATATTTTGTCTCTCTCTCTCTCTCTCAAATTGCTTGTTTGACTGAGTGTGTGTGTTCATGTCTCTTTGTTTGTCTTTACGGTTTTGTGTGTTTGACTCTATGTGTTTGAGTCTGAGTTTGTGTTTTTTGTGTGTCTATTTTTTTTCTCTCTCTCTTTTACCGCGCCTGTATGACTGAGCACCTATTGGCGTGTCTCTGTGTTTGTCTTTGTGTTTTTGTGTGTTTAACTCTGTGTGTTTGCGTATTCAAGTGTATGACTTTGCATTTTTATGTCTTTTTTTTTGTCTGTCTCTCACTATGCTTGTGTGACTCAAAGTCTGTTGATGCGTCACTTTGCCTGTCTTTTTGTTTTTGTGTTTCTGACTCTGTGTGTTTGTGTGCTGGCTATTCCGACTTCACGTTTTTTCTGTGTTATTTTTTCTCTCTTCCACCGTGCCTGTGTGACATGTCATCTGTTTACACGTGTCTGTGTCTGTCTTTGTTTGTGTGTGTGTGTCTGACTTTGTGTTTTTGTGTGTGTTTTTGTCTCTCCCCTACAGTGCCCGTGTGAGCGAGTGTCTGCGTGTTACTGTGTCTGTCTTTGTGTTTTTTTGTGTTTCTAACTCTGTGTATTTGTATGTCATACTTTTCACTTTTTCCGTGTTTTTATCTTCTCTCTCACCGTGTTAAGTGTGTGTGTATGTCTCTGTGTCTGTCTGTGTTTTTGTGTCTCTGATTCTTTGCGTTTTTGTCTCTGAGTTTGCGTTTTTATGTATGTATTTTGTCTCTCTTCCATCGTAACTATGTGACTGAGTCTCTATTGACATGGTCTGCGTCTCCCTCTAGGTTTTTTTGTGTCTCACCCTTTGTGTTTGTGTCTGACTTGGTGTTTTTAAGTGTAGTTTTGTCTCTCTCCCACGCTGCCTTTGTAAATGAGTATGTGCGTGTTTCCGTGTCTGTATTTATAGTTTTTGTCTTTCTGAATCTGTGTCTTTGTATGTCTGACTTCGTGTTTTGTTTTTGTTTTTTTGTGTTTCTCCCACCGTTCCTATATGACTGAGCGTCTGTTTGCATGGCACCGTTTCTGTCTTTGTGTTTTGTGTGGATGACTGTGTGTGTTTCTGTGGTCGACTCTGTGTTTTTGTCTGTGTTTTTTGTCTCTCTTTCACAGTTCCTGGTTGACTAAGCGTCTGTTTGCATGTCGCAGTGTCTGTCTTTGTATATTTTGTGTCTGACTTTGCCTGTTCATATGCTTATGTGTCTTATTCTGTGTGTTTGTTTGTCTGACTATGGGTTTTGTTTGTTTTTTTTTGTCTCTTTGAACCATGCCTGTGTGACTGAGCATCTGTTTGCATATCTATATGCTTGTCTTTGTGCTTGTGTGTTTGACTCTGTGTGTTTGTGTGTCTTAGTGTCTGACTTTTTGCTTTTGTGTGTGGGTTTTTTTTCTTTCTCCTACCATACCTGTGTAACTGGTCGTCTGTTTACATGTCTCTATATCTGTCTCGGTTTGTGTGTGTGCCTGACTCTATGTGTTTTTGTATCAGGCTTTGTTTTTTTCTGTGTTTTTTTTGTCTTTCTCCCACCGTTCCTGTGTGACTGAGCGTCTGTTTTCATGACGCTGTGTCTGTCTATGTTTTGTTTGTCCGACTCTTTGTGTCTGACTTTGTGTTTTTGTGTGTCTGACTAACTGAGCGTCTGTTTGTACGTCTCTGTGTCTGATTTTGATTTTTTGAGTCTGACTATGGTTGTTTGTGTTCCTGATTCTGCGTTTAAATTTGGGGTTTATGTCTCCCTCTCACCATGCCCGTGTAACTGACCATCTGTTTGTATGTCTCTGTGTCTGTCTTTGTGTTTTTTGGTATCTGGCTATTTGCGTTTGAGTGTTTGCACATTTGAATTTACGTTTTTATGTATGTTTTTTTTACTTTTGTCTCTCTCCCATAGAACCTGTGTGAGTGAATGTCAATTTACTTGTTTTTATGTCTGTCTTTTTGTTTTCTTGTGTGCCTGACTCTATTAAAATTAATAACAACTGCGTCTTGAGGGAATCACCGTTAAGTTTTTCCGAGATCTTAAATCATAAAGCAAGAAAGGACTAGCTGCTATGGATCATTCTAAAACTAGAAACCCCAAAGTCATGATTAATGTATATGATTTAACTCAACCCCATATTTAGATAAATCTTGTTCAGCTCAACCCATTTAAATCGACCTTCGATCAAATCAACTCTCATTTATTTCAACCCCAGTTTAAACCAACCAACTTTAAAATCAACCCGCGTTCAACTCAATACAGCCATTGCACACTAACCCCCGTTTAAGTTAATCCTATTAAATCATATTCAATTCGACCCTTGTTTACTCATTCAAATTGACCTATGAGTAAATTTAGCTAGCGCTAATTAGAAGCTCAGTGTTTGTTTATCGTTTCGCTCGCGGTTTCTACTTTATTTTGCACTGCCAAAACTTTAGGTCAGATCTGACGTTTAAAATTTTTTACAGGATTTAAGCTTTAAGTAAAATCAAGCCTTTTAAGGTTTTGTGGTAAATTCTTCGAACCTTCAATAAAATTTGATATTTGAAAAATAAACATACCAATTGATGAAGCTATATATATGAAGCTTTCTAGCTATATGATTAACTTAAGGAGGGTTGAGCTGAATAGGGTTTTATGTTGAATAGGGATTGAGCTGACTTGAGGTGAAGTTGAATGGGTGTTTTGCCTGGGGTCAAAGTTAAATGGATTCGGTTTAAAATGAGGTTTAGCTGCATGATGGTAGAATTAAACAGGGGTTGAGTTAAATGGAGTTGCGTTAGGGGAGGGCTGAGTTAAATGGGTAAAGCTGAAAAAGATTGAACTATCCAAGGACTGAACTGATTGAGAACCCGTTCCTACACAAGAGTGTTCCATGGATCAAACACAGAAACAAAACAGAAAAAAACCATGGATACAACAATGGATACAACAAAGCAATGGAGGGGGAAGGAACACTGGAATGCAAACATTAACGAACACAGGATCAGATACAAAAGCTGTTTACGTCGATCCAAAACAGTTGGTTCTCTTCAATTTTTCACCATGAAAGATTGATTCACTGTATCTTAACTCACTTTAACCTTCCATGGAAAAACTTGAAGTTTAGTACCAAAAAGTGATAGAAAAAACACCACTTTGTACTGGCATTGTTTTTTGTTACTTTTAAAGTTTACAAATATATGCCAATTTTATTTCCAATGAGCCTTATTCTAATATTCAACGACTATTGCTACGGCAAAATTATCCGTGTGAAAACTTGAGACATAACAGTATTTTGATAAATCAATAGGCCAAATTTCAGGTGCTTTTTCATTTTTGATTTTTTTTTTCTCGTAAAAAGATTGTTAAGTGAGGAAAAACTGTATTATGAAGCTTATTCAAGAATAAATAATATCGTTTTGGCTAATTTTAATAGTAAATACTTATTGTGAAAATATATGGGAATTTTAAAAAAGAGCCATAAATCCTTAGATAATGGTAACGGATCAAATTGAAATTCCCTTAAAATTTGTTTCCAAAATAGCATTTTACTATTAAGACTACTTTCGATAATAGTTTTCTTTCCTAAATCAGCTAGGAGTGGCGGTATTTTCTCACTTGACAGTATTTTTTAAAACGCATTTTTTTAATCTTTGGTCGGTCTTTTACTAGTTTGCAGCTACCGCTGCAACCATGATCTAGTATATGAAGATATTAAATATATCTAAATATATATATATATATATATATATATATATATATATATATATATATATATATATATATATATATATATATATATATATATATATATATCTATATATATAAAAATAAGTTGTCTGTCTGTCTGTGGATGGATGGATCAGGTGACGTCACCTGAAAAAACTGGATCAGGTGACGTCAAAACTGAAAAAACTAAAAAAAGGCAAAAACTACAAAAAAAACTAAAAACTAATAAAAAAAATAAAAAAGCTAAAAAACTAAAAAAACTAAAAAAAGGCAAAAACTACAAAAAAAACTAAAAACTAATAAAAAAGCTAAGAAACTAAAAAAACTAAAAAAAGGCAAAAACTACAAAAAAAACTAAAAACTAATAAAAAAGCTAAGAAACTAAAAAAACTAAAAAAAGGCAAAAACTACAAAAAAAACTAAAAACTAATAAAAAAAATAAAAAAGCTAAAAAACTAAAAAAACTAAAAAAACTAAAAAAAGGTAAAAAACTAAAAAAACTAAAAACTAAAAAAAACTAAAAAAAAGGAAAAAACTGAAAAATAAGCTAAAATAAAGGTAAAAACCAATAAAAAACTAAAAAAAAACTGAAAAAACTAAAAAAAGGCAAAAACTACAAAAAAAACTAAAAACTAATAAAAAAAGTAAAAAAGCTAAAAAACTAAAAAAACTAAAAAAACTAAAAAAAGGTAAAAAACTAAAAAAAATAAAAAATTAAAAAAAAATAAAAAAAGGAAAAAACTGAAAAATAAGCTAAAATAAAGGTAAAAACCAATAAAAAACTAAAAAGAAAAAAGAAAAAACTAAAAAAAATTTTCATCTAAAAAACTAAAAAAAACTAAAAAAGGTAAAAACTAAAAGAACTAAAAAAGAAAAAAATAAATGACGAAACTCAAAGAGAAAGCGACCAGGACAAAAGGAATGTTCGATTAGCAATCAACAAAGCACCGGGACACAGGGAGTATAAATGACGACCAGGACATAAGTAAAAAAAAAAAACTATCTATATATATAAAAATAAGTTGTCTGTGGATCTGTGGATCGTGGATCAGGTGACGTCACCTGAAAAAACTGGATCAGGTGACGTCAAAACTGAAAAAACTAAAAAAAGGCAAAAACTACAAAAAAAACTAAAAACTAATAAAAAAAATAAAAAAGCTAAAAAACTAAAAAAACTAAAAAAAGGCAAAAACTACAAAAAAAACTAAAAACTAATAAAAAAGCTAAAAAACTAAAAAAACTAAAAAAAAAGGCAAAAACTACAAAAAAAACTAAAAACTAATAAAAAAAATAAAAAAGCTAAAAAACTAAAAAAACTAAAAAAACTATAAAAAAGGTAAAAAACTAAAAAAACTAAAAACTAAAAAAAACTAAAAAAAAGGAAAAAACTGAAAAATAAGCTAAAATAAAGGTAAAAACCAATAAAAAACTAAAAAAAAAACTGAAAAAACTAAAAAAAGGCAAAAACTACAAAAAAACTAAAAACTAATAAAAAAAGTAAAAAAGCTAAAAAACTAAAAAAAACTAAAAAAACTAAAAAAACTAAAAAAAGGTAAAAAACTAAAAAAAATAAAAAATAAAAAAAAACTAAAAAAAAGGAAAAAACTGAAAAATAAGCTAACATAAAGGTAAAAACCAATAAAAAACTAAAAAGAAAAAAAGGAAAAAACTAAAAAAAATTTTCATCTAAAAAACTAAAAAAAACTAAAAAAGGTAAAAACTAAAAGAACTAAAAAAGAAAAAAATAAATGACGACACTCAAAGAGAAAGCGACCAGGACAAAAGGAATGTTCGATTAGCAATCAACAAAGCACCGGGAAACAGGGAGTATAAATGACGACCAGGACATAAGTAAAAAAAAAAAATTAACAAAACTAAAAAGAAGGTAAAACCACAAAAAAACTAAAAAGAAAAAAAAACTAAAAACTAATAAAAAAACTAAAAAATCTAAAAATCTAAATAAACTAAAAAAGAAAAAAAAGGAAAAAAATAAAGGAGAAAAACAAAACTAAAAAACGAATGTATATACAGACCGGTACACCGGGATACAAATGACGACCGGGACACAGGGAATATAAATGACGACCGGGACACAGGGACACAACTACAACGGGGACACCGGGAGAAACAGGGGGATATAAATGACGACCGGGACAAAAAAACTAAAAAGAAAAAAAAACTAAAAACTAATAAAAAAACTAAAAAATCTAAAAATCTAAATAAGCTAAAAAAGAAAAAAAAAGGAAAAAAATAAAGGAGAAAAACAAAACTAAAAAACGAATGTATATACAGACCGGGACACCGGGATACAAATGACGACCGGGACACAGGGAATATAAATGACGACCGGGACACAGGGACACAACTACAACAGGGACACCGGAGGAAACAGGGGGATGTAAATGACGACCGGGACACCGGGACAGGGAATGGTCGATTAGCAATCACCATCAACAAAGCTCAAGGGCAATCATTAGAATCATGAGGTATAGATCTGAATACAGATTGTTTTCCCATGGACCATTATATGTTGCATGTTCAAGAGTCGGTAAACCTGACAATCTATTTATATGCAAAGACAATGGGACAGCAAAGAATGTTGTATATTCGCAAGTTTTACGTAGTTAAAACCATATATATATATATATATATACATATATATATATATATATATATATATATATATATATATATATATATATATATATATATATATATATATATATATATATATATATATATATATATCTATCTATATTCACAGGTGGGACATAGGGACACAACTACAATGGCGCGTAACTATTATGGCGCGTAACGACTTACGCGCGCGGGGGGGCTTGGGGGGGGCGCGAAGCGCCCCCACCAACTAGGTGTTGGGGTGGCGCGAAGCGCCACCCCAACAGCTAGTATATATATATATATATATATATATATATATATATATATATATATATAAGTTGTTTGTGTGTTATGTCTGTCGAGTGACGTCATGTCATCATTTCGTCATGAAGTTAGTTGTCGTCATGTTTGTTATGACGATTACGTCATTAAAGTTATTTAAGAAAATCGTTCAAAGAAGAATTTTTAATTGTAAGAAGATCGTGGACGGAAAAATGTTTAATTGTAAAATGACTGAAGAACCTACAATGGCAACAGCCGAGGAAGCTGCTCAAAGAGTCTATGCCAAAAAACTTGCGGCTGATAGAGAAAGTAAGAAAAGAAAGCGTGCCGAGGAATCACAAGAACAGCAAGAAAACAGGCATATATATAAAAATAAGTTGTCTGTCTGTCTGTCTGTCTGCCGAGTGACGTCATTATATGACGTCTGAATTATTTCATCATATACCAATTCAAAAACGAATGTATTCAAGCCGAAGTAGCTGAGTTGGTAAAGCGTTATGTTCCAGGTTCCAGGTCCGAGAGGTTCCAGGTTCGAACCATGGCTTTAGCATTAATACAAAAGAAGAAAAAAAACTAAAAAAGGTAAAAACTACAAAAAACACTAAAAAGAAAATACTTAAAAAAACTAAAAAAGCTAAAAAACTAAAAAAAAAATAAAAAAAGGTAAAAAACTAAAAACTAAAAAAGAAAAAAAAAGAAAAAAAATAAAAAAAAGGTAAAAACTACAAAAAAACTAAAAAGAAAAACTAAAAACTAATAAAAAAACTAACAAAACTAAAAACTGAAAAAGAAAAAAAACTGAAAAATAAAGGAAAAAAAGAAAACTAGGAACCGGGACACAGGGAATATAAATGACGACCGGGACACTAAAAGAGAAATTACAGACTGGGATACTGGGACACAAATAACGACCGGGAGATATAAATGACGACCGGGACACTCAAAGATAAATTACAGACCGAGACACCGGGACACAAATGAAGACCGGGACACCGGAACACAGGGAATATAAATGACGACCAGGACGCTCAAAGAGAAATTACAGACTGGAACACAAATGACGACCGGGATACTGGGAATATAAATGAAGACCGGGACACGGGGACAAAACTACAAGGGGGGTGCTGGGGGCACAGGGGGATATATAAATGACGACGGGGACATAGGGAATGTTCGATTAGCAATCACCATCAACAAAGCTCAAGGGCAATCATTAGAATAATCAGGTATAGATCTGAATGCGGATTGTTTTTCCCATGGACAATTTTATGTTGCATGTTCAAGAGTCGGTAAACCTGACAATATATTTATATGCAGAGACAATGGGACATGGAAGAATGTTGCATATTCGCAAGTTTTACGTAGTTAAAAACATATATATATATATATATATATATATATATATATATATATATATATATATATATATATATATATATATATATATATATATATATATATATATATATATATATATATATATATATATATATATATATATATATATATATATATATATATATATATATATATATATATATATATATATATATATATATATATATATATATATATATATATGTATATACTAGCTAGTATAGCCAACACCTAGTTGCTGGGGCGCTTCGCGCCCCCCCAAGCCTCCCCGCGCGTGTAAGTCGTTACGCGCCATATTAGTTACGCGCCATTGTAGTTGTGTCCCTGTGTCCCACCTGTGAATATAGATAGATTTATATATGTGTTTCAAACTACGTAAAAATTGCGAATATACAACATTCTTGTCTTTCAAACTACTGGGAGCTTTCCGCTTCCAATTGCCAGCAATTGATGGTTCGAACCTAGAATCTTTCGAACCTAGAACCTGGAACATACCGCGTTACCAACTTAGCTACATCAGCTTGTATACTTTTGTTTTTGAATTGGTATATGATGAAATAATTCAGACGTCATATGCGGACAGACAGACAGACAGACATAACCCACAAACAATTTATTTTTATATAGATAGATATATATATATATATAGATATATATATATTATACATATATAGTATATGTATATAGTATAGATCTGAATACGAGTATATGAGGTATAGATAATGAGGTATAGATCTGAATACGGATTGTAATATGTGATATGTAATGAGGTATAGATCTGAATACGGATTGTTATTCCCATGGAAAATTATATGTTGCATGTTCAAGAGTCGGTAAACCTAACAATCTATTTATATGTACAGACAATGGGACAGTGAAGAATGTTGTATATTCGCAAGTTTTACGTAGTTAAAAACATATATATATTGCTATGACGGTGACGTCATTAAAGATATTTAAGACATATATGTTCACGTAGAAATCTATTAATGTTTAAGTTTAAAATGACTGATGAACTTACAATGGCAAAAGCCGATGAAGATGCTCAAAGAGTCTATGCCAAAAAACTTGCTGCTAATAGAGAAAGTCAGAAAAGAAAGCGTGCCGAGGAATCAAAAGAACAGCAAGGAAACAGGCTTGAGGCTAAAGAACGCAAAACCGCGCAGTTAGATGAAGATCCACCTGGACAGCGAGAGTCAAAACATATCAAAACTGAAAATGATAGCGATGATGATTGGGTTTGGGATCTTGACTTGGATAAGGTCATCAATGCCTACCAGATTTTAGTTAAAAAAAACAAAGGTTCGGCGATATGTATTTCATAGTGAAGCTGAAAAATAAAGAAGAAAAAGAAAACTGAAAAAAGAAAAAATTTAAAAAACAAAAAAATACTAAAAAGAAAAAACACTCAAAGAGAAATTACAGACCGGGACACAAATGACAACCGGGACAGAGGGAATATAAATAACGACCGGGACACTCAAGGAGAAATTACAGACTGGGATACCGGGACAAAAATGACGACCAGGACACAGGCAATATAAATGACGACCAGGACAACAATGGCAACACCCGAGGAAGCTGCTCAAAACGGATTTATTCACGCCGAAGTAGCTGAGTTGGTAAAGCGTTATGTTTCAGGTTCTAGGTCCGAGAGGCTCCAGGTTTGAACCTTGGCCTTAGCATTAATACAAAAGAAGAAAAAGACTAAAAAAGGTAAAAACTACAAAAAAACTAAAAAGAAAATATATATATATTTATATATATATCATCTTTTCCACAAAAATAATAATTTAGTGCTTCTGCTTAAAAACAGCAATCGAATTGATGCCTCCTGATACGCAACTATCAACAAAGTGGCAATCGTTGTGGTCGGTGATCAGTTCTTACCTCGAGATAATATTCTTTATAGGCGAAACAATCAGTTGACAAGAATTGCTTAAACTCATCGATGCTACGATGCCCTACAGTATCCTGACGAATATAAATGACGCCCGGGACACTCAAATAGAAACAACAGACTGGGACACCGGGACACAAATGACGACGGGGACACAGGGAATATAAATGACGACCCGGACACAGGGACACAACTACAACGGGGACACCAGGGGGCACAGGGGGATATATAAATGACAACGGCAACAAAGGAAATGGTCGATTAGCAATCACCATCAACAAAGCTCAAGGGCCATCAATAGAATCATGAGGTATAGATCTGAATAAGGATTGTTTTCCCATGGACCATTATGCGTTGCATGTTCAAGAGTCGGTAAACCTGACAATCTATTTATATGCACAGACGATGGGACAGCAAAGAATGTTGTATATTCGCAAGTTTTACGTAGTTAAAAACATATATATATATATATATATATATATATATATATATATATATATATATATATATATATATATATATATATATATATATATATATATATATATATATATATATATCCGATGAAGATGCTCAAAGAGTCTATGCCAAAAAACTTGCTGCTGATAGAGAAAGTCAGAAAAGAAAGCGTGCCGAGGAATCAAAAGAACAGCAAGGAAACAGGCTTGAGGCTAAAGAACGCAAAACCGCGCAGTTAGATGAAGATCCACCTGGACAGCGAGAGTCAAAACATATCAAAACTGAAAATGATAGCGATGATGATTGGGTTTGGGATCTTGACTTGGATAAGGTCATCAATGCCTACCAGATTTTAGTTAAAAAAACAAAGGTTCGGCGATATGTATTTCATAGTGAAGCTGAAAAATAAAGAAGAAAAAGAAAACTGAAAAAAGAAAAAATGTAAAAAACTAAAAAATACTAAAAAGAAAAAACACTCAAAGAGAAATTACAGACCGGGACACAAATGACGACCGGGACAGAGGGAATATAAGTAACGACCGGGACCCTCAAGGAGAAATTACAGACTGGGATACCGGGACACAAATGACGACCGGGACCCAGGCAATATAAATGACGACCAGGACACAGGTATTTAAGAATATCGTTCAAATACAAATTTTTAATTGTAAGAAGACCGTTGAAAGAGAAATTTCTAATTGTAAAATGACTGAAGAACCTACAATGGCAACACCCGAGGAAGCTGCTCAAAACGAATGTATTCACGCCGAAGTAGCTGAGTTGGTAAAGCGTTATGTTTCAGGTTCTAGGTCCGAGAGGCTCCAGGTTTGAACCTTGGCTTTAGCATTAATACAAAAGAAGAAAAAAACTAAAAAAGGTAAAAACTACAAAAAAACTAAAAAAAAAATATATATATATATATATTTATATATATCATCTTGGGGGGGGGCGAGGCACCCCCACCAACTATGTGTTGGGGTGGTGCGAAGTGCCACCCCAACAGCTAGTAATAATTATATTAATTTATTTTTAACCCACAGCAAAACAGAAGTGGAGTACTAGGATAAAAAACACAGAAACTTAAATATACGCAAACATAATGCACAATCACTAACGGCAAAACAATCTAATTAACGGGTGGAAACAACCTAGAGAAAAAAACAGCATTATCAGCTAAAACGGTATTTAATCTTTCATATGATCGGATATATCCGTAGCAACGTTTTTACTAACAATGGATTGATTACGGTAAGAACGAAGCAAATGAAGTAGGTACTTTAGGTACCGAAAATACATCGCTAGAATTGATTTTAGTTGCTTCTTCTGGAGCAGAGGATAAATACAAGACATAAATAAGACGGAGTTGCCACAAAATGTACTATAAAAACGGGCTGGTGCTCAACGTGAGTAACGACCACCATTAGTGACGATTTTCCTGCAGCCTATCTGAAGCTTCTCTTTAATGTCGATGAAAGCTCTTACATGAAGCCCAGAGACCATACTGCAAATATGGATACCAAGCCACTTAATAATATTCACAAATCGAACTGAATAAGATCCAGAAGACAGTGCAAAAATGGTACCTTGTGAGTTTACATTATATGCCAGGTACTTAAATTTATCAACATTAAGGGTTAATCCGATACCAGAAAAAGACGAGAAACAAGATCAACTGAGTGAAACAGGACTGATGTCGTTCTGCTAATCAATAATATACCATTTGAGTAAGCAAAGTAGGAGATATCGGTGTAGCCAAGAAAACAGATAGATTTGATATTAGTCAACACATAAACATTTTGAATCAGTATGGGGATGAAACTCCACCTTGACGAACTCCTGACCTAACTGGGATATTTATAGAGACACGTGACAGCATCTTCTGTTTATGATAAGAATCACCATACCAGAAACCCAGCAATAAAATAACTGACGAATAACCTCCTGACACAGCTATAGAATGCCAAAGCTGGGCATTGCAAGCAAATTCAAATATCAGTTTTCTGTATAGTCCCTGGAAAAAAAGTATGGGAGACACATCACTCCTTACTAAACCATCGCTTCTGTTCTAACTATGATAAAACTTTTTTAGTAATATTAGCAACCTTCATTGTTTCACAGAGTAAAGTTTCTTAATTTAAAAAAAGAACCAGCATATTACTAATTTCCAAAATAAAACTTTGCCAAATGCATTTCTATTCCAACATCTCTTAAAACCAAAAGAAATAAAAGAATCATCCCACAGAAACAAGATTAAATTAGAACACAGTTCCTTATCAACTACCGTTTTAAGGGGAACCGTTAAGGGGAATATATTCCTGTGCGTAAAAGCTTCCGTAAAATGAAAATTGTTTTTTGTATACTTATTTTTGTCTATGCTCTAAGTGTTATGCCTGGTTCATCATTACAATTGGAAAATAGACCAATCAAAACTCAGGATGGCATTGAAAAAGTTGGGGATTACAAAACCTCTGCTTACATGAAAGGAGAGTTAAACCATCGAAGGCATGAAAATATTGTGATTGTTACAAAGAATATATATTATTATGTGTCACACTTTTACGATATTCCTGTTAAAAGATTTCGAATAGTATATTTAGCTATTCAGCAAAAGCTTAGAAAAGATCCTACCAGCCGGAAGACAGAGCCTGAAACGGAAGCCGCAAGTAGTATGTCTAGACTCGAAAAAATTTCAAATTTGGTGGCAAAGAGCAGAAATAATACTAAATTAGCAGTAGCAATTATTACATATTTATTTTGGGTAGTATTTATTTATTGGGCATTTATTGGGTAGTAATTATATGGGTAGTATTTTTAGTGTGCCAAAATTACAATTTTAGGAATGGTGATAGTGACAGTCACAGTGGTAAGGATGATAAACAATGTCTTTTGCAAAACGAAGTTTTGCAATCCTAGCAAGAATCAGATTAGCTAATACGGTAAACTGAGCGAGAATTACCATTAGAAAAGCATGGTTTAGATAATTTTTTTCCGATCCAAGTCACAATAGCAAGACAACATCATTACATCATAGACATAGCAGGATGCATCATATACGGCATCTTAGTTGCAGAAATGGTAATGAGTCACGGTCCGTAGTAGCCAAAAACTATAAAACGCGTTTTGAAGCAAACTGATACAAATATATAAACTGATATAATAAACTGATACAATAAACTGATAATATGAAAATTAAATGAAATGATACAATAAACTGATACAATAATAAATCTGATATTAATCTGAATAAACTGTAAATTGAATAAATGATTAATCTGAATAAACTGTAAATCAGATATAAATCTGAATAAATTGATATCAATAAAATGATACAATAAAATGATACAATAAACTGATAATAAACTGATACAAAATACTGCCATCTGTTGCTGATTCAGGAACGGTAACTATTAGCTCGATCTGTCTTAATAGTAAAGTTTCATTTCAAAAACAAATTTATGGGAACTTTGAAGTATAACCTGAAAAACCTAAAAATGACTTCAAATCGCAACAAATGGAATCGTCCTCGCCACAAGGCTTGTGTAGGTAATTTACAGTTCTTGGCCTGAAGAACAGGGAAAATCACTCTTTTGCCCTGTTTGAGGGCTCATCATGAAAGAAGGTTAGAATTTTAAAGGAAGTGGTTATATGTATGTATATTTGTAATTAATAAAAGCCAATATTAAAAATGAACTTTTTTCTGATACATCTGCATCTCCGTATACAAGATTATTTTAAAGTAAAGGAAGTAATCGGATTAACACGCTTCTTGACTACCAATGTCCCTGTGTAGACCCTATAGTGTGTTGCTAAATTAGGTTCGATCTCTGGGCACCGCATTAGTAAGCTAAGGTCATACGCACTGCGCCACCACAGGACCAAGATGATATTATGTTTGGTATGATGTCATATTTGAATGACTGTGTTGTCTGACTCTCTTGGGCTTATTCTTAACTACATCTTTATAAGAATAGTCTCAATGCTTTTTCCTGCGTTTGATGTATTTTAAAAAGTGATTGTGGAGATTGAAGTGACCTAAGAAAATATGGCCGAAACTAACAAAAAGTCAAAACAATCTCAGAACCAGAGTCTCAGGATTTCTACTTTAAAAGTGTCTATAGGTATGTGAAGTGTCCAGAGATACAGCCGAAAGGAATATAATGCTAATATAGATGTCATCTAATGCTATTTATTGTTAACCGATTCATCATAGTTGCACCTGCAGCTGCATATAGAGAACAGTATAGAGCAAACCACAACTCAAAGTAATCAAAATGAAAAAATGCGCTAAAAAAATCAGAAAAACTAAGCTGAAGGTCTGTACAGTAGTATTTAGAAAAGTATCTGGCTGCACTTTGGGCAGAGGGGGCAGCAAAGTACTAGGCAATCATAAGCAGGCTCGACATCAAAATTTCAGATAATCTCAAGCTGGTGCCATACACCAGTGCCGCATTTTTTTATCAGACGGCTTTTTTTAGAAGAATTGCATAAAGGCAAGAGGGCCTAAAGGGTCCCTCCAAGCTAGAATTCATAAAACTAATTATCCTTCTTTAAGGTTAAGAATCTAAAAAATATGCATTTTTGAATAATTTCCACTATTAATTTTTTAATCAGTGATAAATTGATAGGTTATCGTATTTAACTAAATTTTCAACTGATGGTAAGGGATAACATTAAAAGTTCAAACTAACAGAGATTATTGCGTATATGAGGGGTGTAGCCTCTCCTCAACACCTCGCTCCTCACGTTAATGCCTTTTAATGCTTTTAAGAAAGCTTCTTATTGTTCCAATTAAAAACCCTTGTGTTTCAGGAGTAGTCTTAAGGAGTTGGGAAAAAACTCAAACTTTGGCATAAAAGGCAAGGTGATCAGGAGGGGAAACACCCCTCATGCACATTGTAATTTCTGTTCGTTTTAAGTTTTAATATTACTCCTTAATTTCAGTTAAAATATTTTTTTTCTTTTATTTCTGATCGTTTTTTAAATAATGCCGGGAAATCTGGCTTAAACCACAATAGCAAAAGCTACAGGATGCTTTGGATGAAAGAAGAAGTTAAAAGATAGCCACATCACCGTTTTGAAACAGGAAAGTTGGTCAGGCTTATTGAATAAAAGTGAGCTTCACCATCTTTGGCCTCTGATCATTGCCGGATTTGTACTGTTTTGAATAAAATTTGTGTAAATATTTTCTGAAGAGTGTATCTTGTACTTTCAATCTGTTGGAATACTATTCCCTGTACCGCACTGCTTAGAGCACGTACCTTGTACCGTTATTGCTCAGAGTATTTAGTCTGTACAGTCATTGTTTATAGTAATTTAAGAGTAATCAGTAACTAATATCCGTCTTCTACTACAGCTCAGAAGGAAGTCTCCTTTAAGAAGATTCGGCTAATCATAATTTAGGATGTCATCATAGCTATCAGCCATCCAGTCGCCACAACCCAGTTACCTCTTACCCTATCTAGGGTGGTAGCCCTCCCGTATTTCCTTACGTCGGAGTCAGTCCAACAAGGTTACGTCACTGCACTAAGTGGCCACTACCTATCCGTAGCCAAGACGCTACCCATAGTCATTATGAACCTATAACAGGTCGCAAACCTCGCCCTTAGTAGGTGTCTTCTCCAAAACTAGTGGTGCTTAACGGTTTAATTCACCATATCAGTGCACATTACCTGGTGACTCCACGAAATCAGTAGGTATGACCAGGTGACTTCACGGTATCTGGGGGTATAACCTATATACCATCTGGTGTCAGGCGGAACAAAACTGAGCTGAACAGATAAGATAAAGCTTTAAGTTAAATAAAAAACTGGCTTTGTGAGAAGGTGAAATCAAAAGGGATTCTCTTACAGCGGTGTTAAAAATCGTAAAAATCATTTCGGATTCCTCGGGAGTTTCTGATGTCGATGAATTTATTGAAAAGTTTTTTATCAATAGATGGGCAAAATTAACCCCGCAATTATAGAAAAATGATTGGCAGCCAGATGAAGATGAAGTACCTTACAGTGTTTTTAGTCAATAAGAGGTTAAAAAAACATATGACATGAACACTTCAATTCAATCCTTCACAGCCAGGTTTGTTGAAATGAGTCTTTCAGAAAGACTTAAAACTAATTACGTTTATTGCCTTTACGAGTATTTGGGAATACGTGGTAAAGATTTACCGGTAGGTACGCATACAATTAAACAAAACCGGAAATGATGAAACACTTCAAAAAGTCCAATTGAATACATTTAGGAAGGTGTTATTGAAAACGTTTTAAAGACTAATATTGTTGCGGAAGCCTGGATATCTTTTGCAAGCTATTACCTTAGTAAAAACGCAAGTACAAGTCAATAAACCAACGAAAAAATTAATGAAATGTCACTAAAAAACACAGAAAACCAAAATGATGTTAACCGTGAAAGAGAGCTAAAGCGTTTGATATTCGGAAAGACATCTTATGGGGCTCAACGTCGCGAAGAGGACCAATGGTCAACTTTTGCAGAATTAGTTGAACGGTCCCAGCGTCTTAAATCCTTAGTGGCTTGGAACCATAAAAACTATGAGCATCCACCATCTCTTCCTACAAACATTAATAGTAGAGCAAAAACTGAAAAGCCAAAGATATATAAAAATAGCAATAGACTAAGTGATGGACAACAAATTACCAGGCAATATAGAAAAAGATAACTGTTGCTACTGTTACCAGGCAATAACTATTACCAAATTACCAGGCAATAACTGTTGCTACTATTATGGCAAATCAAATCACCAAGTGGCACAATTTCGCACTACAAAACGAAAAGACAACATAAAATAGAAGAAACCAATTCCAACCACAAGGTTGTACCTAGAGATCAAACACTAAACAATACAGCAGACCAAAAAATAGCACTGGCGAATTTATGGAAAACCCCCAAAATATTTAGCCAAACAAAGGTGGACATTTAAACGAAGACGGCAGTCTGAAGGGTGGCGAGAGCTGTTCCTTTCTCGAGATGCAGTTTAGACCTCAATATCTTTAGAATGTTGCGACAGAGAGAAAAACAGTGATTTGCAGATTTTAAGTTGTTTTAAATTAGAGTTGTTTCAAAATACACTATTTTCGAGTATAAACCTTAATTAAGCATAAATCTTACAAGTCAAAAGCAAATAGCAACAAAATCAAAGCAACAAGAGAATTAAGAAAATTACAAAAACTGAATTTTGGAGCCGACTTGGCTCCAAGTCGGATTTTAAAAACTATCGGTCGATTTCAATTACGTCTGTTTATTGCCAAGTGATGGAAAAGTTGATTGTTCCACGCGTTCAAAAGTATTTTGATGAAAATCTTCTTTGGAATCCTGCTCAACATGGTTTTCGAAAAAGTAGGTCTTGTAATATTCAGCTTCTTGAGGTTATTTTGGATTTTCAACGTTCGACATCAGCATTCGATAAAGTTTCAATACCCATCCTTCTTCAAAAACGTACGGATTATAAATTGGGCAAAAAAAAACAATTGCATTTATTGCTGATTATCTAAATGGAAGAACTCAGCAGGTTAATGTTGGTGAAGCTATGTCATCCTCAATTGATGTGTTAAGCGGAGTCCCCCAGGGTAGCTGCCTGGGTCCAATTTTATTTTGTTTATTTATCAATGATCTGAATTCCTCTGTTCAACATTCAACTGTCAAGATGTTCGAAGCTGTATAAAAAGATGACTCTCTAACTTATTGGTGTTGGAAATTGTAATGTTTCTGAAATTGTAAAGAATGCAAATTATCGTCTTTCGTCTATAAAGAGAAGCTTTTGGTGGTAAATGTGTTACGTATACTTAAAGGAGTGGATGATGTTGATCCAAATTTCGTTTTTCAAATTTAACCATTATCACTCTACTCGTCAGCATGATTACAAATTATGCCCCCAAAACCACTGAAAAAAATTGTTCAAATATCTGTTAGTAGAGTTGCCGGACTATGGAATGGTTTGCCTCTGGAGGTTGTCGAGGTAGAGAGTGTTCTAATTTCAAGAGTGTATTAGTAAATACACCTTTTTATTTAGACGCTTTTGTTGTGTAGTTTCGTGTTATTTAGAATTTTATGCTGTTTAGTTTGTCGTTGGCAATTTACTTTAGATTAGTATTATGATTTTATGTTTTTTGTTTTTGCGACAAGGATTGATGCTTACCGCTATTAGTAATGATAAATAAATAAATAAATGGAAACTTGCTAGACATAAGGATAATGATAGATTCACGCATCTAATCACACTCATAATACCGACCAAGACTCAACTTATTAAAAAGCATCCACATTAAGCAGCTTATCACTTAAGACCCTGGTGTGACAATAAGATTAAGACTATAGTGGAGCAGGGAGTGATTAAAGAAGGAGTTAGCGAAATGGTGTTCTCCATTAGTAATAGTATTAAAGAAAGATAACACATGGAGATATATTATGGATGCACATGGAGATGTACATGGAGATATATGTGTAGATTTCAGGGCCCTAACTAAAGTCACAGTAAAAAATGGCATGAAGTTACCATGATTAGACACAATCATAGATTCAATATGAGGGTCAAAATACTATACAAGTTTGGAACTTATAGACGGGCCAAAAATAGTTGATTGAAAGGAAAATAGTCTGAGATCTAAAAACAAAGCACAAAGAAGAGTAATTTGGGATGATGGAAGGACATTCGCATTCGAACACATGTATTTTGGCTTATCTTTTAGCTCCTATTGTTTTAACTGACTTATGAATTTAGTGCCAAAGGAAGATGAACAAGAGACAAACTCAGATTTCCAGACGAAACGGAATACGGACACATCAGCTTATTTAGACGACCTAATATTATTTACAGATAAGATAAAATGCCTTTTAATTAAGTTCAGGAGAATAGTAAGAAAATTCGAAAAAGCAGATCTAAGGTTCAAACCAGAAAAGTATAAGTTGTAGTACTAAAATTGGCTTTCATCGGACGATTGGTAAATCAAGGAATTATTTTGCCCAAATTCTGAAAAATTCATAGTCCTAGTACAGTTAAAGCATTCTTAGTCGTAGTATAGTTAAAACCATCAACGGATCAGAAAAGGTGTAGATCAGACTGTAGGCTATTAAGTTATTTCAGGCGCTACGTCAGGAAATATGCAACAAAAGCTAGATCTGTAACTGTTCTTTTTAAAAGATCTTGTCAATTTGAATTCCCAACTAATGCAATAGAAGTCCTTAAAGTCCTTAAAAAGGAATTATTGAAGACATCCGTGCGTAAATTGCCAGATAATTCCCAAAAGTTTAACCTGAAAGCCGACACGTCATTATACCTATTGGAGCCTTATTACATTAAGGGTAGCTGAGAGAAAATGGTTGACGATTGAAATAGAATGTTGGGCACTTGTAGTGTACACCCAACATTTTTGCCAATTTCTGCAAGTGATGTTTATCTTCAATGTGGGTCATAAATCTCTAATTTGGCTACAAACTATGCAAAATATGCAAGACGGACAAGATGGGTTCTCTGCTTACAAGCCAATGACTATAAAAACAAAAAAAAAACAAAAAAAAATAAAATTCCTAAAAATACATCTCCCGTGCAAACCATTAAGTCTTATGGGAAAATAAACATTCAGAATAAAAATTTAAAGTTTTACGCAATTAAAAATTAGCACCTTGCATACGTGTTGCTGGGGTACGTTCCGGAAAAAAAAACAAAAAAATAAGGAAGAAAAATAAAATAAAGATAGAAGAAAAAACTATAAAAAAAAAAAACAACGGTAAACAACTAAAAAAAACTAAAAGAAAAAAAACGAAAAAAAAACTAAAAAACCAAGAAAGAAAAACTAAAAAATAAAATTAAATTAAAATTAAAATTAAAAAACAACGCTAATTTGCAGCCAAATTAAAATTATTGGCTGCACCACCAGAGCCATTGAAGACTTTCCTTACTGGAACTACGTCAGAATCTAAGCGTTTTTTGTCACAAATCAGAAAATACAACTCATGTTTCCAAATGACGTCGTTTGGAGCCCAAATCGAAAATCCAGATCAATTTATGTCTACTTTCAAAGTAAAAGGGCAAATTTATCATAGAGCAGGGTCCCTTCTACCATTCTCAGGCGAGAATCATAAATTTTTACAATTGTACTTCATCAGTGATAGAAATTCTGAATTGAATGCACGTTGCAAAATTTCTCCCAACGTTGAAAGGACAATCGTTTCCCAATTGCAACATCTTTTCCACGAAAATAATAATTTAGTGCGTCTGTTCAAAACAGCCATCGATTTGATGCCTACTGATACGCATAAAATTGTTATTTCCGCTGACAAAACGCCTCCTGGCCAACATGTGCGCAGATACAATGCTCCAACTATCGACGAAGTGGCAATCGTTATGGTCGGTGATCAGTTTTTACCTCGAGATATTATTCTTCATAAGCGAAACGCTCAGTTGTTAAGAATTGCTGAAACTCATCGATGCTACAATGCCCTACAATATCCTATCATTTTTTGGGATGGAGCCGACGGCTACCACTTTAATATTAAATTGATGAATCCAGCCACTAACAAAGATATGAATAAGAAATGCAGTGCAATGCATTATTATTCCTATAGACTAATGATTCGGCAGGATGAAGAAAATTATATTTTAAAATGCCGTCAATTGTTTCACCAATTCGTCGTTGATATGTATGCTAAAATTGAATCAGAACATTTGCTATATATCCGCCTGAATCAGACCAAGCTCCGCTCTGAACAATACATTCATTTGCGAGATGCAGTTATAAATGACGGTAAATATATAAATGACGGTAAATTATATGACGTAAATTATAAATGACGGTAATTGTTTCACCAATTCGTCGTTGATATGTATGCTAAAATTGATTCAGAACGTTTGCTATATATCAGCCTGAATCAGACCAAGCTCTGCTCTGAACAATACATTCATTTGCGAGAATTGCGGTGCACTGAACGAAAACTCACCATGCATGGACAAAGGAAGGTGCACAAAGCAATATCCTCGACTTTTAGTATCAAACACAATTACAGGCAATGATGGTTACCCACAATATAGAAGAAGATCTACTGAAGATGGCGGTAAAACAGCAATAATAAAGAAGCGTAACGGTACCACCATCGAAGTAGATAACCAGTGGGTTGTTCCATATTCCCCATTATTATCAAAAACATTTAATGCACACATAAACGTTGAATACTGTAACTCCGTAAAGGCAATCAAATACATATGTAAATACGTCAACAAAGGCAGTGACATGGCAGTTTTTGGCTTGCAGCCCGAAATCAAAGATTTCGATGAAATCGTACAATATCAGGCTGGAAGATACATAAGCAGTAATGAAGCTGTTTGGCGAATTCTTTCATTTACGATACATGAACGTAGTCCAGCTGTTGTTCACTTAGCGGTACATTTATAGAATGGTCAACGTGTTTATTTCACGGAAACCAACGTGCAACAAAGAGTCCTGAATCCACCGGATACAACATTAACAGCTTTTTTTTCGCTTTGCAAAAATGATTCTTTTGCAAAATAAACTGCTGTATACTGAAGTGCCTTCGTATTACACATGGAATACTAAAAATAAAGTATTTGAACGTCGAAAACAGGGTAAGTCAGTCGACAGCCAACCTACCATCTTCAAAGATACCACGATAGGAAGACTCTACACCGTTCACCCCAATCAACATGAATGCTTCTTTCTACGCCTGCTTTTGGTGAATGTACCCGGTCCGACATCCTTTGAGTATTTGAAGACTGTAAATGGTACTATACATGACACTTACCATAGTGCATGCCAAGCTCTGAATTTATTGGAGAATGACCAACACTGGGATAACTGCATCAATGACGCGTGCGAAACGTCAACCCCAAGTCAAATTCGTGCATTGTTTGGCATCATTTTAACAACTTGCTCTCCATCAGCTCCTACAGAGTTATGGGAAAAATATAAGTCAAAAATGTCCGCAGATATACTCCATCGAAAACAGTTAGAGACGTCAGATACGACTTTTGATTTTACATCAGAAATTTATAACTACACTTTAGTTGTTATAGAAGATTTGTGCGTACGAATGGCAAACAAACCTCTTCAGGATTTGGGAATGCCTTCACCTAACCGTATCGCTGCTGTTTCGACATGTGTAGAATTGGGTCGTGAACAAAGTTACAGTACGAGTGATATATTGTCGTATGTACAAAATAACATTTCCAAGTTAATGTCGGAACAAAAAGACATTTATGATACGATAATGCATTGTGTCGATAACAACGTTGGAGAAATTTTCTTTTTGGATGCGCCAGGAGGTACTGGTAAAACGTTTGTGATAAAACTGATTCTGGCATCAATTCGATCTAAAAATGATATAGCGTTGGCAATTGCGTCGTCCGGAATAGCCGCAACATTGCTGCCTGGTGGAAGAACTGCTCATTCCGCTTTGAAATTGCCTCTGAACTTGCATTCTACAGAAACTCCCACGTGCAATATTTCCAAATCATCTGGGATGGGTAAAGTATTGCAGCAATGCAAACTTATTATTTGGGATGAGTGCACAATGGCACACAAAAAATCGCTCGAGGCTCTGGATCAATGCTTGAAAGATTTGCGAGGGAAGTCGAAACCCTTTGGCAGCACCTTAATATTGCTTGCGGGAGATTTCAGGCAAACATTACCTATAATACCTAGATCAACTCCTGCAGACGAAATGAATGCTTGCCTGAAAAATTCTAATTTTGGGCACACGTAAAAACATTAAAATTAACTACAAATATGCGTTTCCGATTGGAAAATGATGACTTTGGTCAAACATTTTCAGATCAATTGCTGGCAATGGGAAACGGAAAGCTCCCAGTAGACTCAATTTCAGGACGTATACAACTACCTGCTGATTTCTGTAATTTAGTGACGTCCAAAAATGAATTGATTGAAAAAGTATTTCCGAACATTCTAAAAAATTATAAAAATAATAAATGGCTAAGTGAAAGAGCCATTCTGGCACCCAAAAATATAGACGTCCACGAAATCAACAATATTGTTTTGACCAAGATTCGAGACCAGGCAGTCCTTTACAAGTCAGTCGACACAGTTTTGGAACCAAATGAAGCGGTTAATTATCCATCTGAATTTTTAAATTCCATAGATCTTTCAGCGTTTCCACCACACGTGCTACAACTAAAAATAGGCGTACCAATAATACTTTTAAGAAATATAAACCCACCAAAGCTTTGCAATGGCACTCGACTTGCCGTAAAAAAAAAACAATAGAAAACCTAAGAGAGGCCACAATCTTGACAGGGCCTTTTGAGGGTGAGGCTGTTCTTATTCCTCGCATTCCCATGATTCCAATGGATCTGCCTTTTCAATTTAAAAGATTGCAATTCCCAATTCGATTAGCATTTGCAATCACCATTAACAAAGCTCAAGGTCAATCATTAGAAAAATGTGGTATAGATCTTAATACTGATTGTTTTTCCCATGGACAATTGTACGTTGCATGTTCGAGGGTCGGTAAACCTGACAATCTATTTATATGCAGCGACAATTGGACAGCGAAGAATGTTGTATATTCGCAAGTTTTACGCAGTTAATTTGTATTTTGGAACCAAATGAAGCGGTTAATTATCCATCTGAATTTTTAATTTCCATAGATCCTTCAGGGTTTAAACCACACGTGCTACAACTAAAAATAGGCGTACCAATAATACTTTTAAGAAATATCAACCCACCAAAGCTTTGCAATGGCACGCGACTTGCCGTAAAAAGAACAATGGAAAACCTAATAGAGGCCACAATCTTGACAGGGCCTTATGAGGGTGAGGCTGTTCTTATTCCTCGCATTCCCATGATTCCAACAGATCTGCTTTTTCAATTTAAAAGATTGCAATTCCCAATTCGATTAGCATTTGCAACCACCATCAACAAAGCTCAAGGGCAATCACTAGAAAAATGCGGTATAGATCTTAATACAGATTGCTTTACCAATGTACAATTGTATGTTGCATCTTTGAGGGTCGGTAAACCTGACAATCTATTTATACGCAGAGACAATGGGACAGCAAAGACTGTTGTATATTCACAAGTTTTACGTAGTTAATTTGTATTGTATCTATCTATCTACCTATCTATATAAAAACGAGTTGTGTGTATGCATGTTTGTTTGTTTGTAAAAAGACCGTTGCATATGACGTCATTATTAGTACATACGGCTTTGTATATGGACAGACAATGGGAAAGCCAAGAATGTTGTATATTCGCAATTTTTACGTAGTTTGAAACACATATATAAATCTATCTATATTCACAGGTGGGACACAGGGACACAACTACAATGGCGCGTAACTAATATGGTGCGTAACAACTTACGCGCGCGGGGGGGGGGGCTTGGGGTGGCGCGAAGCGCCCCACCAACTAGGTGTTGGGGTGGCGCGAAGCGCCACCCCAACAGGTAGTATATATATATATATATATATATATATATATATATATATATATATATATATATATATATATATATATATATATATATATATATATATATATATATATATATATATATATATATATATATATATATATATATATATATATATATATATATATATATATATATTTATATATATATATATATATATATCCTCCTTTATTTTTCAGTTTTTTTCCTTTTTTTATTTTTTTTTGTTTTTCAGTTTTTAGTTTTTTTTTATGTTGCATGTTCAAGAGTCGGTAAACCTGACAATCTATTTATATGTCCCCCAACGGTAGTTTATATATATATAGATAAATTCGGTCGTTATTTGTGTCCCGGTGTCCCTGTCTGTAATTTCTCTTTGAGTGTCCCGGTCGTCATTTATATTCCCTGTTTCCTGGTGTCCTGGTTGTCATTTGTGTCCCGGTGTTCCGGTCTGTAATTTCATCAGTTGACAAACATGACGTCGTCATAACAAACATGACGACAAATAACTTCAGGACGACATACAGCTCAATCCTAATGACGTCAGTCGACAGATAGACAAACAACTTATTTTTATATCTATACTAGCTGTTGGGGTGGCGCTTCGCGCCACCCCAACACCTAGTTGGTGGGGCGCTTCGCGCCCCCCCAAGCCTTCCGCGAGCGTAAGTCGTTACGCGCCATATTAGTTACGCGCCATTGTAGTTGTTTCCCTGTGTCCCACCTGTGAATAGAGATAGATATAACTATATGTTTTTAACTACGTAAAACATGCGAATATACAACATTCTTCGCTGTCCCATTGTCTGTGCATATAAATAGATTGTCAGGTTTACTGATTCTTGAACATGCAACATATAATTGTCCATGGGAAAAACAATCCGTATTCAGATCTATACCTCATTATTCTAATGATGTGTCCCTGTGTCCCGGTCGTCATTTATATTCCCTGTGTCCCAGTCGTCATTTGTGTCCCGGTGTCCCAGTTATGTAATTTCTCTTTGAGTGTCCCGGTCGTCATTTATATTCCCTGTGTCCCGGTGTCCCGGTCGTCATTTGCGTCCCGGTGTCCCGGTCTGTAATTTCTATTCGAACAATCCCTGTGTCCCGGTCCTCATTTATATATCCTGCCTGTGCCCCCGGTGTCCCCATTGTAGGTTCTTCAGTCATTTTACAATTAAACATTTTTCCGTGAACAAATGTCTTAAATACCGTTAATGACGTCACCGTCAAAGCAAAAATGACGACAACTAATTTCATGACGTCAGCCGACACAGAAACATGACGTCACCTGATCCACAGACAGACAGACAGACAACTTATTTTTATATATATAGATAGATATATAAAAATAAGTTGTCTGTCTGTGTGTCTGTCTGTCTGTCAGGTGACGTCATGTTTCTGTGTTGACTGACGTCATCAAGTTAGTTGTCGTCATTTTTGCTACGACGGTGACGTCATTCAAGATATTTAAGACATATGTTCACGTAGAAATCTATTAATGTTTAAGTTTAAAATGACTGATGAACTTACAATGGCAAAAGCCGATGAAGATGCTCAAAGAGTCTATGCCAAAAAACTTGCTGCTGATAGAGAAAGTCAGAAAAGAAAGCGTGCCAAGGAATAAAAAAAACGGCAAGGAAACAGGCTTGAGGCTGATAGAGAAAGAAAGAACAGAAAGCGTGCCGAGGAATCAAAAGAACAGCAAGGAAACAGGCTTGAGGCTGATAGAGAAAGAAAGAACAGAAAGCGTGCCGAGGAATCAAAAGAACAGCAAGGAAACAGGCTTGAGGCTGATAGAGAAAGAAAGAACAGAAAGCGTGCCGAGGAACTACCAGAGCAACGCGGAAGCAGACTTGATGCTAAAAGAGAAAGTGAAAAAGGAAGGCGTGCCGAGGAATTACAAGAACAGCAAGAAATCAGGCTTGCTGCTGATAGAGAAAGTAAGAAAAGAAAGCGTGCCGAGGAATCACAAGAACAGCAAGAAATCAGGCTTGCTGCTGATAGAGAAAGTAAGAAAAGAAAGCTTGCCGAGGAATCAGAGCAACCTGAAAATTATCGCCTGGCATTCAGGTACAACCCAGTCGATGATTGTAGCTTGAGTAGATGTGTTCAAATCGGGACAATGTCTAAAATTTGTCCCTATTGCAGGGCCTTGAAATTCAATGGTGAAACAATGGGAATGTGTTGCGCCTCAGGAAAAGTTAAACTTCCTCTATTGGCTGCACCACCAGAGCCATTGAAGACTTTCCTTACTGGAACTACGTCAGAATCTAAGCGTTTTTGGTCAAAAATCAGAAAATACAACTCATGTTTCCAAATGACGTCGTTTGGAGCCCAAATCGAAAATCCAGATCAATTTATGTCTACTTTCAAAGTAAAAGGGCAAATTTATCATAGAGCAGGGTCCCTTCTACCATTCTCAGGCGAGAATCATAAATTTTTAAAATTGTACTTCATCAGTGATAGAAATTCTGAATTGAATGCACGTTGCGAAATTTCTCCCAACGTTGAAAGGACAATCGTTTCCCAATTGCAACATCTTTTCCACGAAAATAATAATTTAGTGCGTCTGTTCAAAACAGTCATCGATTTGATGCCTACTGATACTCATAAAATTGTTATTTCCGCTGACAAAACGCCTCCTCGCCAACATGTGCGTAGATACAATGCTCCGACTATCGACGAAGTGGCAATCGTTATGGTCGGTGATCAGTTTTTACCTCGAGATATTATTCTTCATAAGCGAAACGCTCAGTTGTCAAGAATTGCTGAAACTTATCGATGCTACGATGCCCTACAATATCCTATCATTTTTTGGGATGGAGCCGACGGCTATCACTTTAATATTAAATTGATGAATCCAGCCACTAACAAAGAAATGAATAAGAAATGCAGTGCAATGCATTATTATTCCTATAGACTAATGATTCGGCAGGATAAAGAAAATTATATTTTAAAATGTCGTGAATTTTTTCGCCAATTCGTCATTGATATGTATGCTAAAATTGAATCAGAACGTTTGCTATATATCCGCCTGAATCAGACCAAGCTCCGCTCTGAACAATACATTCATTTGCGAGATGCAGTTATAATGACGGTAATACCATAAACGTTGGAAGATTAACAATTTTACCTTCGTCATATGCTGGCAGTCCCCGTCATATGCATGAATATGCTCAAGATGCTATGGCGTATGTTCGTCTCTATGGTCGTCCAGATTTATTTATTACATTTACATGTAATCAATCTTGGGACGAGATACTGCAGCTTTTACTTCAAGGACAATCGGCGGTTCATAGGCATGACATTACGGCCCGTGTCTTCCGGCAAAAGTTGAAATCACTGATAAACTACATTGTAAAACTTGAAGTGTTTGGGTCAGTGCAGTGCTGGATGTACTCAGTGGAATGGCAAAAACGAGGTTCGCCACACGCACATATACTAATCTGGCTACATAAAAAAATTACTTCGAACGAAATTGATGATGTGATTTCCGCTGAAATACCTGATAAAAATGTCGATAAGGGGTTAAAAGATATTATTGTACAAAATATGATACATGGACCTTGCGGTGCACTGAACGAAAATTCACCATGCATGGCCAAAGGAAGGTGCACAAAGCAATATCCTCGACTTTTAGTATCAAACACAATTACTGGCAATGATGGTTACCCACAATATAGAAGAAGATCTACTGAAGATGGCGGTAAAACAGCACTAATAAAGAAGCGTAACGGTACCATCATCCCGTTGAAAGAGAAATTTCTAATTGTAAAATGACTAAAGAACCTACAATGGCAACACCCGAGGAAGCTGCTCAAAACGAATGTATTCAAGCCGAAGTAGATGAGTTGGTAAAGCGTTATGTTTCAGGTTCTAGGTCCGAGAGGCTCCAGGTTTGACCTTGGCTTTAGCATTAATACAAAAGAAGAAAAAAACTAAAAAAGGTAAAAACTACAAAAAACTAAAAAGAAAATATATATATATATATATATATATATATATATATATATATATATATATATATATATATATATATATATATACTAGCTGTTGGGGTGCCATTGTCTGTGCATATAAATAGCATTTATATTCCCTGTGTCCCGGTCGTCATTTGTGTCCTGTTGTCCCAGTTTGTATTTTCTCTTTGAGTAACCCGGTCGTCATTTGTGTCCCGGTGTCCCGGTCTGTAATTTCTATTCAAACAATCCCTGTGTCTCAGTCGTCAATTATATATCCCACCTGTGCCTCCGGCGTCCCCGTTGTAGTTGTGTCCCTGCGTCCCGGTCGTCATTTATATTCCCGGTCGTGATTTGTGTCCGGGTGTCCCAGTCTGTAATTTTTCTTTGAGGTTCCTGGTCGTCATTTATATTCCCACTGTGTCGGTCGTCATTTGTGTCCCGGTCTGTAATTTATCTTTGAGTGTTTTTCTTTTTATTTTTTTTTTAGTTTTTTACATTTTTTCAGTTTTTTTTCTTCTTTATTTTTCAGCGTCACTATGAAGTACATATCGCCGAACCTTTGTTTTTTAACTTAAATCTGGTAGGCATTGATGACCTTATCCAAGTCAAAATCCCAAACCCAATCATCATCGCTATCATTTTCAGTTTTGATATGTTTTGACTCTCGCTTTCCAGGTGGATTTTCATCTAACTGCGCGGTTTTGCGTTCTTTAGCCGCAAGCCTGTTTTCTTGCTGTTCTTGTGATTCCTCGGCACGCTTTTTTTTCTTACTTTCTCTATCAGCTGCAAGCCTGTTTTCTTGCTGTTCTTGTGATTCCTCGGCACACTTTCTTTTATTACTTTCTCTATTAGCTGCAAGTTTTTTGGCATAGACTCTTTGAGCAGCTTCCTCGGCTGTTGCCATTGTAGGTTCTTCAGTCATTTTACAATTAAACATTTTTCCGTGAACGCATGTCTTAAATACCATTAATGACGTCACCGTCATAGCAAAAATGACGACAACTAACTTCATGACGTCAGCCGACACAGAAACAGGACGTCACCTGATCCACAGACAGACAGACAGACAACTTATTTTTATATATATACTAGCTGTTGGGGTGGCGCTTCGCGCCACCCCAACACCTAGTTGGTGGGGCACATCGCGCCCCCCCAAGCCCCCCGCGCGCGTAAGTCGTTACGCGCCATATTAGATACGTGCCATATTAGTTACGCGCCATTGTAGTTGTGTCCCTGTGTCCCACCTGTGAATATAGATAGATTTATATATGTGTTTCAAACTACGTAAAAATTGCGAATATACAACATTCTTGGCTTTCCCATTGTCTGTCCATATACAAAGCCGTATGTACTAATAATGACGTCATATGCAAACGCTCTTTTTACAAACAAACAAACATGCATACACACAACTCGTTTTTATATAGATAGATAGATAGATAGATACGATACAAATTAACTACGTAAAACTTGTGAATATACAACAGTCTTCGCTGTCCCATTGTCTGTGCGTATAAATAGATTGTCAGGTTTACCGACCCTCAAAGATGCAACATACGTGATTGCCCTTGAGCTTTGTTGATGGTGGTTGCAAATGCTAATCGCATTGGGAATTGCAATCTTTTAAATTGAAAAAGCAGATCCGTTGGAATCATGGGAATGCGAGGAATAAGAACAGCCTCACCCTCATAAGGCCCTGTCAAGATTGTGGCATTTATTAGGTTTTCCATTGTTTTTTTTTACGGCAAGTCGCGTGCCATTGCAAAGCTTTGGTGGGTTGATATTTCTTAAAAGTATTATTGGCACGCCTATTTTTAGTTGTAGCAGGTGTGGTGGACACCCTGCAGGATCTATGGAATTTAAAACTTCAGATGGATAATTAACCGCTTCATTTGGTTCCGAAATACAAATTAACTGCGTAAAACTTGCGAATATACAACATTCTTCGCTGTCCAATTCTCGCTGCATATAAATAGATTGTCAGGTTTACCGACCCTCGAACATGCAACGTACAATTGTCCATGGGAAAAACAATCAGTATTAAGATCAATACCACATTTTTCTAATGATTGACCTTGAGCTTTGTTAATGGTGATTGCAAATGCTAATCGAATTGGGAATTGCAATCTTTTAAATTGAAAAGGCAGATCTGTTGGAATCATGGGAATGCGAGGAATAAGAACAGCCTCACCCTCAAAAGGCCCTGTCAGGATTGTGGCCTCTATTAGGTTTTCCATTGTTTTTTTACGGCAAGTCGAGTGCCATTGCAAAGCTTTGGTGGGTTTATATTTCTTAAAAGTATTATTGGTACGCCTATTTTTAGTTGTAGCACGTGTGGTGGAAACCCTGAAAGATCTATGGAATTTAAAAATTCAGATGGATAATTAACCGCTTCATTTGGTTCCAAAACTGTGTCGACTGACTTGTAAAGGACTGTCTGGTCTTGAATCTTGGTCAAAACAATATTGTTGATTTCGTGGACGTTTATATTTTTGGGTGCGAGAATCGCTCTTTCACTTAGCCATTTATTATTTCTATAATTTTTTAGAATATTCGGAAATACTTTTTCAATCAATTCATTTTTTGGACGTCACTAAATTACAGAAATCAGCAGGTAGTTGTATACGTCCTGAAATTGAGTCTACTGGGAGCTATCCGTTTCCCATTGCCAGCAATTGATCTGAAAATGTTTGACCAGAGTCATCGTTTTGCAATCGGACACGCATATTTGTAGTTAATTTTAATGTTTTTACGTGTGCCCATAAATTAGAATTTTTCAGGCAAGCATTCATTTCGTCTGCAGGAGTTGATCTAGGTATTATAGGTAATGTTTGCCTGAAATCTCCCGCAAGCAATATTAAGGTGCTGCCAAAGGGTTTCGACTTCCCTCGCAAATCTTTCAAGCATTGATCCAGAGCCTCGAGCGATTTTTTGTGTGCCATTGTGCACTCATCCCAAATAATAAGTTTGCATTGCTGCAATACTTTACCCATCCCAGATGATTTGGAAATATTGCACGTGGGAGTTTCTGTAGAATGCAAGTTCAGAGGCAATTTCAAAGCGGAATGAGCAGTTCTTCCACCAGGCAGCAATGTTGCGGCTATTCCGGACGACGCAATTGCCAACGCTATATCATTTTTAGATCGAATTGATGCCAGAATCAGTTTTATCACAAACGTTTTACCAGTACCTCCTGGCGCATCCAAAAAGAAAATTTATCCAACGTTGTTATCGACACAATGCATTATCGTATCATAAATGTCTTTTTGTTCCGACGTTAACTTGGAAATGTTATTTTGTACATACGACAATAGACCACTCGTACTGTAACTTTGTTCACGATCCAATTCTACACATGTCGAAACAGCAGCGATACGGTTAGGTGAAGGCATTCCCAAATCCTGAAGAGGTTTGTTTGCCATACTTATGCACAAATCTTCTATAACAACTAAAGTGTAGTTATAAATTTCTGATGTAAAATCAAAAGTCATGTCTGACGTCTCTAACTGTTTTCGATGAAGTATATCTTCGGACATTTTTGACTTATATTTTTCCCATAACTCTGTAGGAGCTGATGGAGAGCAAGTTGTTAAAATGATGCCAAACAATGCACGAATTTGACTTGGGGTTGACGTTTCGCACGCGTCATTGATGCAGTTATCCCAGTGTTGGTCATTCTCCAATAAATTCAGAGCTTGGCATGCACTACGGTAAGTGTCATGTATAGTACCATTTACAGTCCTCAAATACTCAAAGGATGTCGGACCGGGTACATTCACCAAAAGCAGGCGTAAAAAGAAGCATTCATGTTGATTGGGGTGAACGGTGTAGAGTCTTCCTATCGTGGTATCTTTGAAGATGGTAGGTTGGCCGTCGACTGACTTACCCTGTTTTCGACGTTCAAATACTTTATTTTTAGTATTCCACGTGTAATACGAAGGCACTTCAGTATACAGCAGTTTTTTTGCAAAAGAATCATTTTTGCAAAGCGAAAAAAAAGCTGTTAATGTTGTATCCGGTGGATTCAGGACTCTTTGTTGCACGTTGGTTTCCGTGAAATAAACACGTTGACCATTCTGTAAATGTACCGCTAAGTGAACAACAGCTGGACTACGTTCATGTCTCGGAAATGAAAGAATTCGCCAAACAGCTTCATTACTGCTTATGTATCTTCCAGCCTGATATTCTACGATTTCATCGAAATCTTTGATTTCGGACTGCAAGCCAAAAACTGCCATGTCACTGCCTTTGTTGACGTATTTACATATGTATTTGATTGCCTTTACGGAGTTACAGTATTCAACGTTTATGTGTGCATTAAATGTTTTTGATAATAATGGGGAATATGGAACAACCCACTGGTTATCTACTTCGATGGTGGTACCGTTACGCTTCTTTATTATTGCTGTTTTACCGCCATCTTCAGTAGATCTTCTTCTATATTGTGGGTAACCATCATTGCCAGTAATTGTTTTGGGTACTAAAAGTCGAAGATATTGCTTTGTGCACCTTCCTTTGGCCATGCATGGTGAATTTTCGTTCAGTGCACCGCAAGGTCCATGTATCATATTTTTTACAATAATATCATGTAACCCCTTATCGACATTTTTATCAGGTATTTCAGCGGAAATCACATCATCAATTTCGTTTGAAGTAATTTTTTTATGTAGCCAGATTAGTATATGTGCGTGTGGCAAACCTCGTTTTTGCCATTCCACTGAGTACATCCAGCATCGCACTGACCCAAACACTTCATGTTTTACAAGGTAGTTTATCAGTGATTTCAACTTTTGCCGGAAGACACGTGCCGTAATGTCATGCCTATGAACCGCCGATTGTCCTTGAAGTAAAAGCTGCAGTATCTCGTCCCAAGATTGATTACATGTAAATGTAATAAATAAATCTGGACGACCATAGAGACGAACATACGCAATAGCATCTTGAGCATATTCATGCATATGACGGGGACTGCCAGCATATGACGAAGGTAAAATTGTTAATCTTCCAACGTTTGTGGTATTACCGTCATTTATAACTGCATCTCGCAAATGAATGTATTGTTCAGAGCGGAGCTTGGTCTGATTCAGGCGGATATATAGCAAACGTTCTGATTCAATTTTAGCATACATATCCACGACAAATTGGTGAAACAATTCACGGCATTTTAAAATATAATTTTCTTCATCCTGCCGAATCATTAGTCTATAGGAATAATAATGCATTGCACTGCATTTCTTATTCATTTCTTTGTTAGTGGCTGGATTCATCAATTTAATATTAAAGTGATAGCCGTCGGCTCCATCCCAAAAAATGATAGGATATTGTAGGGCATCGTAGCATCGATGAGTTTCAGCAATTCTTAACAACTGAGCGTTTCGCTTATATAGAATAATATCTCGAGGTAAAAACTGATCACCGACCATAACGATTGCCACTTCGTCGATAGTCGGAGCATTGTATCTACGCACATGTTGGCGAGGAGGCGTTTTGTCAGCGGAAATAACAATTTTATGAGTATCAGTAGGCATCAAATCGATGGCTGTTTTGAACAGACGCACTAAATTATTATTTTCGTGGAAAAGATGTTGCAATTGGGAAACGATTGTCCTTTCAACGTTGGGAGAAATTTCGCAACGTCCATTCAATTCAGAATTTCTATCACTGATGAAGTACAATTGTAAAAATTTATGATTCTCGCCTGAGAATGGTAGAAGGGACCCTGCTTTATGATAAATTTGCCCTTTTACTTTGAAAGTAGACATAAATTGATCTGGATTTTCGATTTGGGCTCCAAACGACGTCATTTGGATACATGAGTTGTATTGTCTGATTTTTGACAAAAAACGCTTAGATTCTGACGTAGTTCCAGTAAGGAAAGTCTTCAATGGCTCTGGTGGTGCAGCCAATAGAGGAAGTTTAACTTTTCCTGAGGCGCAACACATTCCCATTGTTTCACCATTGAATTTCAAGGCCTTGCAATAGGGACAAATTTTAGACATTGTTCCGATTTGAACACATCTACTCAAGCTATAATCATCGACTGGGTTGTACCTGAATGCCAGGCGATAACTTTCAGATTGCTCTGATTCCTCGGCACGCTTTCTTTTCTTACTTTCTCTATCAGCAGCAAGCCTGATTTCTTGCTGTTCTTGTAATTCCTCGGCACGCTTTCTTTTCTTACTTTCTCTATCAGCAGCAAGCCTGATTTCTTGCTGTTCTTGTAATTCCTCGGCACGCTTTCTTTTCTTACTTTCTCTATCAGCAGCAAGCCTGATTTCTTGCTGTTCTTGTAATTCCTCGGCACGCCTTCTTTTTTCACATTCTCTTTTAGCAGCAAGTCTGCTTCTGCGTTGCTCTGGTAGTTCCTCGGTATGCTTTCTGTTCTTTCTTTCTCTATCAGCCTCAAGCCTGTTTCCCTGCTGGTCTTTTGATTCCTCGGCACGCCTTCTTTTTTCACTTTCTCTTTTAGCAGCAAGTCTGCTTCTGCGTTGCTCTGGTAGTTCCTCGGCATGCTTTCTGTTCTTTCTTTCTCTATCAGCCTCAAGCCTGTTTCCCTGCTGGTCTTTTGATTCCTCGGCACGCCTTCTTTTTTCACTTTCTCTTTTAGCAGCAAGTCTGCTTTCGCGTTGCTCTGGTAGTTCCTCGGCACGCTTTCTTTTCTGACTTTCTCTATCAGCAGCAAGTTTTTTGGCATTGACTCTTTGAGCATCTTCATCAGTCATTGTAAACTTAAACATTAATAGATTTCTACGCGAACAAATGTCTTATATAACTTGAATGACGTCACCGTCAAAGCAAAAATGACGACAACTAATTTCATGACGTCAGCCGAAACATGACGTCACCTGATCCACAGATCCACAGACAGACAGACAACTTATTTTTATATATATAGATATATAAGTTGTTTGTGGGTTATGTCTGTCTGTCTGTCTGTCCGCATATGACGTCTGAATTATTTCATCATATACCAATTCAAAAACGAAAGTATACAAGATGATATAGCTGAGTTGGTAACGCGGTATGTTCCATTTTCTAGATTCGAGAGATTTCAGGTTCGAACCTTGAATACAAAAAAAAGAAAAAAAATAAAAAAGGTAAAAACTACAAAAAAATTAAAAAGCAAAAAAACTAAAAAAAACTAAAAAAGCTAGAATACTAAAAAAACTAATAAAAGTTAAAAAACTAAAAACTAAAAAAGAAAAAAAAACTAAAAAAACGTAAAAACTACAAAACTAATACCTAAAAAAAACTAAAAAAAAAGGTAAAAATGAAAAAAAACTAAAACGAAAGAAAAACTAAAAACTAATAAAAAAAACTAAAAAAACTAAAAACTGAAAAAGAAAAAAGACTAAAAAGAAAAAAGAAAAAAGCTAAAAAAGCTAAAAAAAAAGGGTAAAAACCAATAATAAAACTAAAGGACACAGGGACACAACTACAAAGGCGCGTAACTAATATTGGTAGAGCGTTATGTTTCAGGTTGTAGATCTGAGAGGTTCAACCCTGAATACAAAAGAAGAAAAAAAAACTAAAAAAGGTAAAAAACTACAAAAAAAACTAAAAAAAGAAAGAAAAACTAAAAACAAAAAATTTATTTCATCAACCAATTCAAAAACGAATGTATTCAAACCCGAGTAGCTCAACTGGTAACGCGTTATGTTCCAGGTTCTAGGTCTGAGAAACTACAAAAAAAAAATAAAAAACTAAAAAAAAAACTAAAAAAACTAAAACAATTTAAAAACTACAAAAAAAAACTAAAAAGAAAAAAATTAAAAACTAATAAAAAAATTTTAAAAAAACTAAAAAAGAAAAAAAAAAGGAAAAAAACTGAACAATAAAGGAGAAAAACAAAACTAAAAAAAAAACTAAAAAGGTAAAAACTACAAAAAAAACTAAAAAGAAAACAGAAAAAAAAACTAAAAATAGGTAAAAAAAAAACTAAAAAGAAAGAAGGAAAAAAAACCAAAATTTACTTCATCATATACCAATTCAAAAACGAATGTATATACAGACCGGGACACAGGGACACAAATGACGACCGGGAAACCGGGGGGCACAGGGGGATATATAAAGGACGACAGGGGCACAGGGAATGTTCGATTAGCAATCACCATCAACTCACCATCAAAGCTCAAGGGCAATCATTAGAATCATGAGGTATAACTAAAAAAAAACTAAAAAAAAGGTAAAATCTATATTCACAGGTGGGACTAAGGGACACAACTACAATGGTGCGTAACTAGTATGGCGCGTAACGACTTACGCGCGCGGGGGGCTTGGGGGGGGGGGCGCGAAGCGCCACCCCAACAGCTAGTATATAAATACTAGCTGTTGGATATATATATATATATATATATATATATATATATATATATATATATATATATATATCTGTTGGATATATAGCTGTTGGCACCCCAACACCTAGTTGGTGGGGGCGCTTCGCGCCAACCCCCCAAGCCCCCCCGCGCGCGTAAGTCGTTACGCACCATTGTAGTTGTGTCCCTATGTCCCACCTGTGAATATAGATATATATATATATATATATATATATATATATATATATATATATATATATATATAAAAATAAGTTGTCTGTCTGTCTGTCTGTGGATCAGGTGACGTCATGTTCCTCATGTTTAATTGTAAAATAAGGGGACGCCGGGGGCACAGGCGGGATATATAAATGACGACCGGGACACAGGGATTGTTCGAATAGAAATTACAGACCGGGACACCGGGACACAAATGACGACCGGGACACCGGGACACAGGGAATATAAAGGACGACCGGGACACTCAAAGAGAAATTACAAACTGGGACACCGGGACACATATGACGACCGGGACACAGGGAATGTAAATGACGACCGGGACACAGGGACACATCATTAGAATAATGAGGTATAGATCTGAATACGGATTGTTTTTCCCATGGACAATTATATGTTGCATGTTCAAGAGTCAGTAAACCTGACAATCTATTTATATGCACAGACAATGGACAGCGAAGAATGTTGTATATTAGCAGTTTTACGTAGTTAAAAACATATATTTATATCTATCTCTATTCACAGTTGGGACACAGGGACACAACTACAATAGCGCGTAACTAATATGGCGCGTAACGACTAACGCGCGCGGGGGGGCTTGGGGGCCGCGAAGCGCCCCACCAACTAGGTGTTGGGGTGGCGCGAAGCGCCACCCCAACAGCTAGTATATATATTTATATATATATATATATATATATATATATATATATATATATATATATATATATATATATATTATATATATATAGCTGTAGGGGTGGCGCTTCGCGCCACAGCAACGCCTAGTTGGTGGGGCGCTTCGCGCCCACCAAGCCCCCCCCGCGCGCGTAAGTCGTTACGCGCCATATTAGTTACGCGCCATTGCAGTTGTGTCCCTGTGTCCCACCTGTGAATATAGATAGATTTATATATGTGTTTCAAACTACGTAAAAATTGCGAATATACAACATTCTTGGCTTTCCCATTGTCTGTCCTTATACAAAGCCGTATGTACTAATAATGACGTCATATGCAAACGCTCTTTTTACAAACAAACAAACATGCATACACACAACTCGTTTTTATATAGATAGATAGATAGATAGATACAATGCAAATTAACTACGTAAAACTTGTGAATATACAACAGTCTTCGCTGTCCCATTGTCTGTGCGTATAAATAGATTGTCAGGTTTACCGATCCTCAAAGATGCAACATACAATTGTACATTGGTAAAGCAATCTGTATTAAGATCTATACCGCATTTTTCTAGTGATTGCCCTTGAGCTTTGTTGATGGTTGTTGCAAATGCTAATCGAATTGGGAATTGCAATCTTTTAAATTGAAAAAGCAGATCCCTTGGAATCTTGGGAATGCGAGAATAAGAACAGCCTCACCCTCATAAGGCCCTGTCAAGATTGTGCCTCTATTAGGTTTTCCATTGTTTTTTTTTACGGCAAGTCGCGCGCCATTGCAAAGCTTTGGTGGGTTGATATTTCTTAAAAGTATTATTGGTACGCCTATTTTTAGTTGTAGCACGTGTGGTAGAAACCCTGAAGGATTTATGGAATTTAAAAATTCAGATGGATAATTAACCGCTTCATTTGGTTCCAAAATACAAATTAACTGCGTAAAACTTGCGAATATACAACATTCTTCGCTGTCCAATTGTCGCTGCATATAAATAGATTGTCAGTTTACCGACCCTCGAACATGCAACGTACAATTGTCCATGGAAAAAACAATCAGTATTAAGATCTATACCACATTTTTCTAATGATTGACCTTGAGCTTCGCTAATGGTGATTGCAAATGCTAATCGAATTGGGAATTGCAATCTTTTAAATTGAAAAGGCAGATCCGTTGGAATCATGGGAATACGAGGAATAAGAACAGCCTCACCCTCAAAAGGCCCTGTCAAGATTGTGGCCTCCATTAGGTTTTCTATTGTTTTTTTTACGGCAAGTCGAGTGCCATTGCAAAGCTTTGGTGGGTTTATATTTCTTAAAAGTATTATTGGTACGCCTATTTTTAGTTGTAGCACGTGTGGTGGAAACCCTGAAAATTCTATGGAATTTAAAAATTCAGATGGATAATTAACCGCTTCATTTGGTTCCAAAACTGTGTCGACTGACTTGTAAAGGACTGCCTGATCTCGAATCTTGGTCAAAACAATATTGTTGATTTCGTGGACGTCTATATTTTTGGGTGCGAGAATCGCTCTTTCACTTAGCCATTTATATTTTTATAATTTTTTAGAATATTCGGAAATACATTTTCAATCAATTCATTTTTGGACGTCACTAAATTACAGAAATCAGGAGGTAGTTGTATACGTCCTGAAATTGAGTCTACTGGGAGCTTTCCGTTTCCCATTGCCAGCAATTGATCTGAAAATGTTTGACCAGAGTCATCCTTTTGCAATCGGACACGCATATTTGTAGTTAATTTTAATGTTTTTACGTGTGCCCATAAATTAGAATTTTTCAGGAAAGCATTCATTTCGTCTGCAGGAGTTGATCTAGGTATTATAGGTAATGTTTGCCTGAAATCTCCCGCAAGCAATATTAATGTGCTGCCAAAGGGTTTCGACTTCCCTCTCAAATCTTTCAAGCATTGATCCAGAGCCTCGAGCGATTTTTTGTGTGCCATTGTGCACTCATCCCAAATAATAAGTTTGCATTGCTGCAATACTTTACCCATCCCAGATGATTTGGAAATATTGCACGTGGGAGTTTCTGTAGAATGCAAGTTCAGAGGCAATTTCAAAGTGGAATGAGCAGTTCTTCCACCAGGCAGCAATGTTGCGGCTATTCCGGACGACGCAATTGCCAACGCTATATCATTTTTTGATCGAATTGATGCCAGAATCAGTTTTATCACAAACGGTTTACCAGTACCTCCTGGCGCATCCAAAAAGAAAATTTCTCCAACGTTGTTATCGACACAATACATTATCGTATCATAAATGTCTTTTTGTTCCGACGTTAACTTGGAAATGTTATTTTGTACATACGACAATAGATCACTCGTACTGTAACTTTGTTCACGATCCAATTCTACACATGTCGAAACAGCAGCGATACGGTTAGGTGAAGGCATTCCAAATCCTGAGAGGTTTGTTTGCCATTCGTACGCACAAATCTTCTATAACAACTAAAGTGTAGTTATAAATTTCTGATGTAAAATCAAAAGTCATATCTGACGTCTCTAACTGTTTTCGATGGAGTATATCTTCGGACATTTTTGACTTATATTTTTCCCATAACTCTGTAGGAGCTGATGGAGAGCAAGTTGTTAAAATGATGCCAAACAACACACGAATTTGACTTGGGTTGACGTTTCGCACGCGTCATTGATGCAGTTATCCCAGTGTTGGTCATTCCCCGATAAATTCAGAGCTTGGCATGCACTACGGTAAGTGTCATGTATAATACCATTTACAGTCCTCAAATACTCAAAGGATGTCGGACCGGTACATTCACCAAAAGCAGGCGTAGAAAGAAGCATTCATGTGATTGGGGTGAACGGTGTAGAGTCTTCCTATCGTGGTTTCTTTGAAGATGGTAGGTTGGCCGTCGACTGACTTA
>NC_088876.1:35684803-35723611 GCF_032884065.1 Artemia franciscana | reverse complement strand
ACTAGCTGTTGGGGTGGCGCTTCGCGCCACCCCAACACCTAGTTGGTGGGGCGCTTCGTGCCCCCCCAAGCCCCCCGCGCGTGTAAGTCGTTACGCGCCATATTAGTTACGCGCCATTGTAGTTGTGTCCTTGTGTCCCACCTGTGAATAGAGATAGATATAAATATATGTTTTTAACTACGTAAAACATGCGAATATACAACATTCTTCGCTGTCCCATTGTCTGTGCATATAAATAGATTGTCAGGTTTACTGACTCTTGAACATACAACATATAATTGTCCATGGGAAAAACAATCCGTATTCAGATCTATACCTCATTATTCTAATGATGTGTCCCTGTGTCCCGGTCGTCATTTATATTCCCTGTGTCCCGGTCGTCATTTGTGTCCCGGTGTCCCAGTTTGTAATTTCTCTTTGAGTGTCCCGGTCGTCATTTATATTCCCTGTGTCCCCGGTGTCCCGGTCGTCATTTGTGTCCCGGTGTCCCGGTCTGTAATTTCTATTCGAACAATCCCTGTGTCCCGGTCGTCATTTATATATCCCGCCTGTGCCCCCGGCGTCCCCATTGCAGGTTCTTCAGTCATTTTACAATTAAACATTTTTCCGTGAACAAATGTCTTAAATACCGTTAATGACGTCACCGTCAAAGCAAAAATGACGACAACTAATTTCATGACGTCAGCCGACACAGAAACATGACGTCACCTGATCCACAGACAGACAGACAGACAACTTATTTTTATATATATAGATAGATAGATATATAAAAATAAGTTGTCTGTCTGTGTGTCTGTCTGTCTGTCAGGTGACGTCATGTTTCTGTGTTGACTGACGTCATCAAGTTAGTTGTCGTCATTTTTGCTACGACGGTGACCTCATTCAAGATATTTAAGACATATGTTCACGTAGAAATCTATTAATGTTTAAGTTTAAAATGACTAATGAACTTACAATGGCAAAAGCCGATGAAGATGCTCAAAGAGTCTATGCCAAAAAACTTGCTGCTGATGGAAAAAGTCAGAAAAGAAAGCGTGCCGAGGAATCAAAAAAACAGCAAGGAAACAGGCTTGAGGCTGATAGAGAAAGAAAGAACAGAAAGCGTGCCGAGGAATCAAAAGAACAGCAAGGAAACAGGCTTGAGGCTGATAGAGAAAGAAAGAACAGAAAGTGTGCCGAGGAACTACCAGAGCAACGTGGAAGCAGACTTGCTGCTAAAAGAGAAAGTGAAAAAAGAAGGCGTGCCGAGGAATTACAAGAACAGCAAGAAATCAGGCTTGCTGCTGATAGAGAAAGTAAGAAAAGAAAGCGTGCCGAGGAATCACAAGAACAGCAAGAAATCAGGCTTGCTGCTGATAGAGAAAGTAAGAAAAGAAAGCGTGCCGAGGAATCAGGTTATCGCCTGGCATTAAGGTACAACTCAGTCGATGATTATAGCTTGAGTAGATGTGTTCAAATCGGGACAATGTCTAAAATTTGTCCCTATTGCAAGGCCTTGAAATTCAATGGTGAAACAATGGGAATGTGTTGCGCCTCAGGAAAAGTTAAACTTCCTCTATTGGCTGCACCACCAGAGCCATTGAAGACTTTCCTTACTGGAACTACGTCAGAATCTAAGCGTTTTTTGTCAAAAATCAGAAAATACAACTCATGTTTCCAAATGACGTCGTTTGGAGCCCAAATCGAAATCCAGATCAATTTATGTCTACTTTCAAAGTAAAAGGGCAAATTTATCATAGAGCAGGGTCCCTTCTACCATTCTCAGGCGAGAATCATAAATTTTTACAATTGTACTTCATCAGTGATAGAAATTCTGAATTGAATGCACGTTGCGAAATTTCTCCCAACGTTGAAAGGACAATCGTTTCCCAATTGCAACATCTTTTCCACGAAATAATAATTTAGTGCGTCTGTTCAAAACAGCCATCGATTTGATGCCTACTGATACGCATAAAATTGTTATTTCCGCTGACAAAACGCCTCCTGGCCAACATGTGCGTAGATACAATGCTCCAACTATCGACGAAGTGGCAATCGTTATGGTCGGTGATCAGTTTTTACCTCGAGATATTATTCTTCATAAGCGAAACGCTCAGTTGTTAAGAATTGCTGAAACTCGTCGATGCTACGATGCCCTACAATATCCTATCATTTTTGGGATGGAGCCGACGGCTATCACTTTAATATTAAATTGATGAATCCAGCCACTAACAAAGAAATGAATAAGAAATGCAGTGCAATGCATTATTATTCCTATAGACTAATGATTCGGCAGGATGAAGAAAATTATCTTTTAAAATGCCGTGAATTGTTTCACCAATTCGTCGTTGATATGTATGCTAAAATTGAATCAGAACGTTTGCTATATATCCGCCTGAATCAGACCAAGCTCCGCTCTGAACAATACATTCATTTGCGAGATGCAGTTATAAATGACGGTAATACCACAACGTTGGAAGATTAACAATTTTACCTTCGTCATATGCTGGCAGTCCCCGTCATATGCATGAATATGCTCAAGATGCTATTGCGTATGTTCGTCTCTATGGTCGTCCAGATTTATTTATTACATTTACATGTAATCAATCTTGGACGAGATACTGCAGCTTTTACTTCAAGGACAATCGGCGGTTCATAGGCATGACATTACGGCCCGTGTCTTCCGGCAAAAGTTGAAATCACTGATAAACTACATTGTAAAACTTGAAGTGTTTGGGTCAGTGCGATGCTGGATGTACTCAGTGGAATGGCAAAAACGAGGTTTGCCACACGCACATATACTAATCTGGCTACATAAAAAAATTACTTCGAACGAAATTGATGATGTGATTTCCGCTGAAATACCTGATAAAAATGTCGATAAAGGGTTACAAGATATTATTGTAAAAAATATGATACATGGACCTTGCAGTGCACTGAACGAAAATTCACCATGCATGGCCAAACGAAGGTGCACAAAGCAATATCCTCGACTTTTAGTATCAAACACAATTACTGGCAATGATGGTTACCCACAATATAGAAGAAGATCTACTGAAGATGGCGGTAAAACAGCAATAATAAAGAAGCGTAACGGTACCACCATCCCGTTGAAAGAGAAATTTCTAATTGTAAAATGACTGAAGAACCTACAATGGCAACACCCGAGGAAGCTGCTCAAAACGAATGTATTCAAGCCGAAGTAGATGAGTTGGTAAAGCGTTATGTTTCAGGTTCTAGGTCCGAGAGGCTCCAGGTTTGAACCTTGGCTTTAGCATTAATACAAAAGAAGAAAAAAACTAAAAAAGGTAAAATTACAAGAAAACTAAAAAGAAAATATATATATATATATATATATATATATATATATATATACTAGCTGTTGGGGTGGCGCTTCGCGCCACCCCAACACCTAGTTGGTGGGGCGCTTCGCGCCCCCCAAGCCCCCCCGCGCGCGTAAGTCGTTACGCGCCATATTAGTTACGCGCCATTGTAGCTGTTTCCCTGTGTCCCACCTGTGAATAGAGACAGATATAAATATATATTTTTAACTACGTAAAACATGCGAATATACAGCATTCTTCGCTGTCCCATTGTCTGTGCATATAAATAGCATTTATATTCCCTGTGTCCCGGTCGTCATTTGTGTCCTGGTGTCCCAGTTTGTATTTTCTCTTTGAGTGTCCCGGTCGTCATTTGTGTCCCGGTGTCCCGGTCTGTAATTTCTATTCAAACAATCCCTGTGTCTCAGTCGTCAATTATATATCCCACCTGTGCCCCCGGCGTCCTCGTTGTAGTTGTGTCCCTGCGTCCCGGTCGTCATTTATATTCCCGGTCGTGATTTGTGTCCGGGTGTCCCAGTCTGTAATTTTTCTTTGAGGTTCCTGGTCGTCATTTATATTCCCACTGTGTCGGTCGTCATTTGTGTCCCGGTCTGTAATTTATCTTTGAGTGTTTTTTCTTTTTATTTTTTTTTAGTTTTTTACATTTTTTCAGTTTTTTTTCTTCTTTATTTTTCAGCGTCACTATGAAGTACATATCGCCGAACCTTTGTTTTTTAACTTAAATCTGGTAGGCATTGATGACCTTATCCAAGTCAAAATCCCAAACCCAATCATCATCGCTATCATTTTCAGTTTTGATATGTTTTGACTCTCGCTTTCCAGGTGGATTTTCATCTAACTGCGCGGTTTTGCGTTCTTTAGCCGCAAGCCTGTTTTCTTGCTGTTCTTGTGATTCCTCGGCACGCTTTCTTTTCTTACTTTCTCTATCAGCAGCAAGTTTTTTGGCATAGACTCTTTGAGCAACTTCCTCGGCTGTTGCCATTGTAGGTTCTTCAGTCATTTTACAATTAAACATTTTTCCGTGAACGCATGTCTTAAATACCATTAATGACGTCACCGTCATAGCAAAAATGACGACAACTAACTTCATGACGTCAGTCGACACAGAAACATGACGTCACCTGACAGACAGACACACAGACAGACAAATTATTTTTATATATATAGATATATATATATATTTTATATATATATATATATATATATATATATATATATATATATATATATATATATATATATATATATGTTTTTAACTACGTAAAACTATTGAATATACAACATTCTTCGCTGTCCCATTGTCTGTACATATAAATATATTGTCAGGTTTACCGACTCTTGAACATGCAACATACAATTGTCCATGGGAAAAACAATCCGTATTCAGATCTATACCTCATTATTCTAATGATTGCCCTTGAGCTTTGTTGATGGTGATTGCTAATCAAACATTCCTTGTGTCCCCAAGCCCCCCCCTCCGCACGCGTAAGTCGTTACGCGCCATATTAGCTACGCGCCTTTGTAGTTGTGTCCCTGAGTCCCACCTGTGAATATAGATAGATAAAATAACGCTTTACCAATTCAGCTTCTTCGGCTTGAATACATTCGTTTTTGAATTTGTATATGATGAATAATTCAGACGTCATATGCGGACAGACAGACAGACACACAAAGAAACAACTTATTTTTTCTTAAATACTTATAATGACGTCATATACTAAGCATCGTCATAACAAACATGACGACAACTAATTTCATGACGACATAGAGCTCAATCCTTATAATGACGTCAGGCGACAGACAGACAAACAACTTATTTTTATATAGATAGATATATATATAGATATATATATATATATATATATATAATATATATATATATATATATATATATATATATATATATATATATATATATATATATATATATATATATACTAGCTGTTGGGGTGGCGCTTCGCGCCACCCCAACACCTAGTTGGTGGGGGCGCTTCGCGCCCCCCCAAGCCCCCCCGCGCGCGTAAGTCGTTACGCGCCATATTAGTTACGCGCCATTGTAGTTGTGTCCCTATGTCCCACCTGTGAATATAGATAGATATATATATATATATATATATATATATATATATATATATATATATATATATATATATATATATATATATATATATATATCTATATATATATATATATATATATATATATATATATATATATATATATATATATATATATATGTATGTTTTTAACTACGTAAAACTTGCGAACATACAACATTCTTTGCTGTCCCATTGTCTCTGCATATAAATAGATTGTCAGGTTTACCGACTCTTGAACATGCAACATATAATGGTCCATGGGAAAACAATCCGTATTCAGATCTATACCTCATGATTCTAATGATTGCCCTTGAGCTTTGTTGATGGTGATTGCTTATCGACCATTCCCTGAGTCGCCATCGTCATTTATATATCCCCCTGTGCACCCCAGCGTCCCCTTTGTAGCTATGTCCCTGTGTCCCGGTCGTCATTTATATTCCCTGTGTCCCGGTCGTCATTTGTGTCCCGGTGTTCCAGTCTGTGATTTCTCTTTGAGTGTCCCGGGCGTCATTTATATTCCTTGTGTCCCGGTGTCCCGGTGAAGCGCCACCCCAACACCTAGTTGGTGGGGGCGCTTCGCGCCCCCCCCAAGCCCCCCCGCGCGCGTAAGTCGTTACGCGCCATAATAGTTACGCGCCATTGTAGTTGTGTCCCTATGTCCCACCTGTGAATATAGATAGATATATATATATATATATATATATATATATATATATATACATATATATATATATATATATATATATATATATATATATATATATATATATATATGGTTTTAACTACGTAAAACTTGCGAATATACATCATTCTTTGCTGTCCCATTGTCTTTGCATATAAATAGATTGTCAGGTTTACCGACTCTTGAACATGCAACATATAATGGTCCATGGGAAAACAATCTGTATTCAGATCTATACCTCATGATTCTAATGATTGCCCTTGAGCTTTGTTGATGGTGATTGCTAATCGACCATTCCCTGTCCCGGTGTCCCGGTCGTCATTTACATCCCCCTGTTTCCCCCGGTGTCCCCGTTGTAGTTGTGTCCCTGTGTCCCGGTCGTCATTTATATTCCCTGTGTCCCGGTCGTCATTTGTATCCCGGTGTCCCGGTCTGTATATACATTCGTTTTTTAGTTTTGTTTTTCTCCTTTATTTTTTTCCTTTTTTTTTCTTTTTTAGCTTATTTAGATTTTTAGATTTTTTAGTTTTTTTATTAGTTTTTAGTTTTTTTTCTTTTTAGTTTTTTTGTCCCGGTCATCATTTATATCCCCCTGTTTCCCCCGGTGTCCCCGTTGTAGTCGTCATTTATTTTTTTCTTTTTTAGTTCTTTTAGTTTTTACCTTTTTTAGTTTTTTTTAGTTTTTTAGATGAAAATTTTTTTTAGTTTTTTCCTTTTTTTCTTTTTAGTTTTTTATTGGTTTTTACCTTTATGTTAGCTTATTTTCAGTTTTTTCCTTTTTTTTTTAGTTTTTTTTTATTTTTTATTTTTTTTAGTTTTTTACCTTTTTTTAGTTTTTTTAGTTGTTTTAGTTTTTTTAGTTTTTTAGCTTTTTTACTTTTTTTATTAGTTTTTAGTTTTTTTGTAGTTTTTGCCTTTTTTTAGTTTTTTCAGTTTTTTTTTAGTTTTTTATTGGTTTTTACCTTTATTTTAGCTTATTTTTCAGTTTTTTCCTTTTTTTAGTTTTTTTTAGTTTTTAGTTTTTTTAGTTTTTTACCTTTTTTTAGTTTTTTTAGTTTTTTTAGTTTTTTAGCTTTTTTATTTTTTTTATTAGTTTTTAGTTTTTTTTTGTAGTTTTTGCCTTTTTTTTAGTTTTTTTAGTTTTTTAGCTTTTTTATTAGTTTTTAGTTTTTTTTGTAGTTTTTGCCTTTTTTTAGTTTTTTTAGTTTTTTAGCTTTTTTATTTTTTTTATTAGTTTTTATTTTTTTTTGTAGTTTTTGCCTTTTTTTAGTTTTTTCAGTTTTGACGTCACCTGATCCAGTTTTTTCAGGTGACGTCGCCTGATCCACGATCCACAGATCCACAGACAACTTATTTTTATATATATAGATAGTTTTTTTTTTTTACTTATGTCCTGGTCGTCATTTATACTCCCTGTGTCCCGGTGCTTTGTTGATTGCTAATCGAACATTCCTTTTGTCCTGGTCGCTTTCTCTTTGAGTTTCGTCATTTATTTTTTTCTTTTTTAGTTCTTTTAGTTTTTACCTTTTTTAGTTTTTTTTAGTTTTTTAGATGAAAATTTTTTTTAGTTTTTTCCTTTTTTTCTTTTTAGTTTTTTATTGGTTTTTACCTTTATTTTAGCTTATTTTTCAGTTTTTTCCTTTTTTTTAGTTTAGATTTTTAGATTTTTTAGTTTTTTTATTAGTTTTTAGTTTTTTTTCTTTTTAGTTTTTTTGTAGTTTTTACCTTCTTTTTAGTTTTGTTAGTTTTTTTTTTTACTTATGTCCTGGTCGTCATTTATACTCCCTGTGTCCCGGTGCTTTGTTGATTGCTAATCGAACATTCCTTTTGTCCTGGTCGCTTTCTCTTTGAGTGTCGTCATTTATTTTTTTCTTTTTTAGTTCTTTTAGTTTTTACCTTTTTTAGTTTTTTTTAGTTTTTTAGATGAAAATTTTTTTTAGTTTTTTCCTTTTTTTCTTTTTAGTTTTTTATTGGTTTTTACCTTTATTTTAGCTTATTTTTCAGTTTTTTCCTTTTTTTTAGTTTTTTTTTATTTTTTATTTTTTTTATTTTTTTTTCTTTTTTTTTAGTTTTTTTAGTTTTTTTAGTTTTTTTAGTTTTTTAGCTTTTTTACTTTTTTTTATTAGTTTTTAGTTTTTTTGTAGTTTTTGCCTTTTTTTAGTTTTTTCAGTTTTTTTTTTAGTTTTTTATTGGTTTTTACCTTTATTTTAGCTTATTTTTCAGTTTTTTCCTTTTTTTTTAGTTTTTTTTAGTTTTTAGTTTTTTTAGTTTTTTACCTTTTTTTAGTTTTTTTAGTTTTTTTAGTTTTTTAGCTTTTTTATTTTTTTTATTAGTTTTTAGTTTTTTTTGTAGTTTTTGCCTTTTTTAGTTTTTTTAGTTTTTTAGCTTTTTTATTAGTTTTTAGTTTTTTTGTAGTTTTTGCCTTTTTTTAGTTTTTTAGTTTTTTAGCTTTTTTATTTTTTTTATTAGTTTTTAGTTTTTTTTGTAGTTTTTGCCTTTTTTTAGTTTTTTCAGTTTTGACGTCACCTGATCCAGTTTTTTCAGGTGACGTCACCTGATCCATCCACAGACAGACAGATAGACAACTTATTTTTATATATATAGAAGATATATATTGTGATTCCTCGGCACGCTTTCTGTTCTTACTTTCTCTATCAGCCGCAAGCCTGTTTTCTTGCTGTTCTTGTGATTCCTCGGCACGTTTTCTTTTCTTACTTTCTCTATCAGCCGCAATTTTTTTGGCATTGACTCTTTGAGCAGCTTCCTCGGCTGTTGCCAATGTAGGTTCTTCAGTCATTTTACAATTAAACATTTTTCCGTCCACGATCTTCTTAAAATTAAAAATTTGTGTTTGAACGATTTTCTTAAATACCTTTAATGACGTCATCGTCATAACAAACATGACGACAACTAACTTCATGACGACATGACGACATGATGACATGACGTCACTCGACAGACTCACAGACAACTTATTTTGCCATTGTAAGTTCTTCAGTCATTTTACAATTAAACATTTTTCTGTCCACGATCTTCTTACAATTAAAAATTTGTCTTTTAACGATTTTTTTAAATACCTTTAATGACGTCATCGTCATAACAAACATGACGACAACTAACTTCTTGACAATGACATGACGTCACTCGACAGGCCCACAGACAACTTATTTTATATATATATATATATATATATATATATATATATATATATATATATATATATATATATATATATATATATATATATATATATATATATATATATATATATATATATATATATATATATATATATATATATATATATATATATATATATATATATATATATATATATATATGTATATATATATATATCTATATATATAAAAATAAGTTGTCTGTCCGTTACGCCAGATTATATCTTCTACATATATAAAAGAAAACAAACTAGAATGTAAAAACTGGAAATTGCATAAATATTTCAAAATATTTTGACAATTGATTAAAGTAATTCGGAAAAAGAAAAATGGTAAAAAACTAAAAAAAAACTAAAAAGAAAAAACTAAAAAAAAAATAAAAATTAAAAAGATTAAAAAAAGAAAAAACCTAAAAAGAAAAAACGTACAAAAATAAAAAAGATAAAAAACTAAAAAAAAACTAAAAAAAGCTAAAAAACTAAAAAAAAAGAAAAAACAAAAAAACTGGGAATTGCACAAATATTTCAATATATTTTGACAATAGATTAAAGTAATCCGAAAACCTTAAAACAGATACACCAAATTTTGAGGTTTAATATAAATTGTGGGAGCTTTAGCATGCTTGGCACGTAAAGATTTTTCCATTTTCAACAAAGTTTTTTTTTCATTTTCTCTATCACTCCATGTTAATCACATATTCAATAATACAATATGTACTAATAGTTACCGTAGCAGATTGGATTTGAAGTTCTCTTTCGAATTCGGAGGATGCAAGTTCAAGTCACTCCGCGGTAATACATCCAAATGATTCTTAGAGTTAGGCAGCGGCGCTAAGCAATCAACAAAGCACCGAGACACAAATGACGACCGGGACACAGGGAGTATAAATGACGACCAGGACATAAGTAAAAAAAAAAACTAAAAAAACTAAAAAAATGGTAAAACTACAAAAAAACTAAAAACTAATAAAAAAACTAAAAAATCTAAAAATCTAAATAAACTAAAAAAGAAAAAAAAGAAAAAAGGAAAAAAATAAAGGAGAAAAACAAAACTACGCGCTTAGTATTTAGTTTTTTTTGTAGTTTTTGCCTTTTTTTAGTTTTTTTCTTTTTAGTTTTTTTGTAGTTTTTACCTTCTTTTTAGTTTTGTTAGTTTTTTTTTTTACTTATGTCCTGGTCGTTATTTATACTCCCTGTGTCCCGGTGCTTTGTTGATTGCTAATCGAACATTCCTTTTGTCCTGGTCGCTTTCTCTTTGAGTGTCGTCATTTATTTTTTTTCTTTTTTAGTTCTTTTAGTTTTTACCTTTTTTAGTTTTTTTTAGTTTTTTAGATGAAATTTTTTTTTAGTTTTTTTAGTTTTTTTTTTTTTACTTATGTCCTGGTCGTCATTTATACTCCCTGTGTCCCGGTCGTCATTTGTGTCTCGGTGCTTTGTTGATTGCTAATTTATATTATATTTATATTTATATTTTTTATATTTATTAATATTTTTTTAGTTTTCTTTTTCTCTTATTTTTCAGTTTTTTCCTTTTTTTTAGTTTTTGCCTTTTTTTAGTTTTTTCAGTTTTTTTTAGTTTTTAGTTTTTAACCTTTTTTTAGTTTTTTTTAGTTTTTTAGCTTTTTTAGTTTTTTTTCTTTTTAGTTTTTTTTGTAGTTTTTACCTTTTTTAGTTTTTTTTCTTCTTTTGTATTAGTGTGAAATAATTCAGACGTCATATGCGGACAAACACGACGTCACTCGACAGACAGACAGACAGACATAACCCACAAACAACTTATTTTTATATATATTTATTCATATTTTTTTAGTTTTCTTTTTCTCTTTTATTTTTCAGTTTTTTCCTTTTTTTTTAGTTTTTTTCTTTTTTAGTTTTTAGTTTTTTTTAGTTTTTTACCTTTTTTTAGTTTTTTTTAGTTTTTTTAGTTTTTTAGCTTTTTTAGTTTTTTTATTAGTTTTTATTTTTTTTGTAGTTTTTGCCTTTTTTTATTTTTTTCAGTTTTTTTTTAGTTATTAGATTTTTACCTTTTTTTAGTTTTTTTTAGTTTTTTAGCTTTTTTAGTTTTTTTTTCTTTTTAGTTTTTTTTGTAGTTTTTACCTTTTTTAGTTTTTTTCTTCTTTTGCATTAGTTTGAAATAATTCAGACGTCATATGCGAACAAACATGACGTCACCTGATCCATCCAAAGATCCACACACAGACAACTTATTTTTATATATATAGATATATATACATATATATATATATATATATATATATATATATATATATATATATATATATATATATATATATATATATATATATATATATATATATATATATATATCTTCTATATATATAAAAATAAGTTGTCTGTGGATGGATGGATGGATGTGTCAGGTGACGTCACCTGAAAAAACTGGATCAGGTGACGTCAAAACTGAAAAAACTAAAAAAAGGCAAAAACTACAAAAAAAACTAAAAACTAATAAAAAAAATAAAAAAGCTAAAAAACTAAAAAAACTATAAAGGTAAAAACCAATAAAAAACTAAAAAAAAAACTGAAAAAACTAAAAAAAGGCAAAAACTACAAAAAAAACTAAAAACTAATAAAAAAAGTAAAAAAGCTAAAAAACTAAAAAAACTAAAAAAAGGTAAAAAACTAAAAAAAATAAAAAATAAAAAAAACTAAAAAAAAGGAAAAAACTGAAAAATAAGCTAAAATAAAGGTAAAAACCAATAAAAAACTAAAAAAAAAAAGGAAAAAACTAATAAATGACGACACTCAAAGAGAAAAAAAAGGCAAAAACTACAAAAAAAACTAAAAACTAATAAAAAAATATCTATATATATAAAAATAAGTTGTCTGTGGATGGATGGATGGATGTGTCAGGTGACGTCACCTGAAAAAACTGGATCAGGTGACGTCAAAACTGAAAAAACTAAAAAAAGGCAAAAACTACAAAAAAAACTAAAAACTAATAAAAAAAATAAAAAAGCTAAAAAACTAAAAAAACTATAAAGGTAAAAACCAATAAAAAACTAAAAAAAAAACTGAAAAAACTAAAAAAAGGCAAAAACTACAAAAAAAACTAAAAACTAATAAAAAAAGTAAAAAAGCTAAAAAACTAAAAAAACTAAAAAAAGGTAAAAAACTAAAAAAAACAAAAAATAAAAAAAACTAAAAAAAAGGAAAAAACTGAAAAATAAGCTAAAATAAAGGTAAAAACCAATAAAAAACTAAAAAAAAAAAGGACCGGGGGAAACAGGGGGATATAAATGACGACCGGGACAAAAAAACTAAAAAGAAAAAAAAACTAAAAACTAATAAAAAAACTAAAAAATCTAAAAATCTAAATAAGCTAAAAAAGAAAAAAAAAGGAAAAAAATAAAGGAGAAAAACAAAACTAAAAAACGAATGTATATACAGACCGGGACACCGGGATACAAATGACGACCGGGACCCGGGACACAGGGAATATAAATGACGACCGGGACACAGGGACACAACTACAACGGGGACACCGGGGGAAACAGGGGGATGTAAATGACGACCGGGACACCGGGACAGGGAATGGTCGATTAGCAATCACCATCAACAAAGCTCAAGGGCAATCATTAGAATCATGAGGTATAGATCTGAATACAGATTGTTTTCCCATGGACCATTATATGTTGCATGTTCAAGAGTCGGTAAACCTGACAATCTATTTATATGCAAAGACAATGGGACAGCAAAGAATGTTGTATATTCGCAAGTTTTACGTAGTTAAAACCATATATATATATCTATCTATATTCACAGGTGGGACATAGGGACACAACTACAATGGCGCGTAACTATTATGGCGCGTAACGACTTACGCGCGCGGGGGGGCTTGGGGGGGGCGCGAAGCGCCCCCACCAACTAGGTGTTGGGGTGGCGCGAAGCGCCACCCCAACAGCTAGTATATATATATATATATATGTATATATGTATATATATCCTTAAAAACGAGTAATAATTGTTTACTTATTTACTTATGTATGTTTGTATATATTTTTTCTCGAAAATGGCGCTTTATTGTCTCGGGAAAAAGGGCATCTTGGTTTATCCTGCCCTAAAGGAAACAATTTTGATAGGTCAGAATTTTGAGAATATTCGTTAAGAACATAAGATAGCTGATGATATTCAGTGAAGTAATTATAGAGACATTAGCCTGGTTTCTGTATGTTACAAATTACTTATTGTGATGATACTTTGTAGACTTTTAGATGCTCTAGACAAAGATCTAAGACAACAAAAGTGCAGTTTTAAGGAGGGTAGATAATATGTCGACCACATTTTCACTGTTTTATAATAAACTAGCTGTTGGGGTGGCGCTTCGCGCCACCCCAACACCTAGTTGGTGGGGGTTCTTCGCGCCCCCCCAAGCCCCCCCCGCGCGCGTAAGTCGTTACGCGCCATTGTAGTTGTGTCCCTATTATTCCCTGTGTCCCGGTCGTCATTTGTATCCCGGTGTCCCGGTCTGTATATACATTCGTTTTTTAGTTTTGTTTTTCTCCTTTATTTTTTTCCTTTTTTCTTTTTTTTTCTTTTTTAGTTTATTTAGATTTTTAGATTTTTTAGTTTTTTTATTAGTTTTTAGTTTTTTTGTAGTTTTTACCATTTTTTTAGTTTTTTTAGTTTTTTTTTTTTACTTATGTCCTGGTCGTCATTTATACTCCCTGTGTCCCGGTCGTCATTTGTGTCTCGTATATATATATATGTATATATGTATATATATCCTTAAAAACGAGTAATAATTGTTTACTTATTTACTTATGTATGTTTGTATATATTTTTTCTCGAAAATGGCGCTTTATTGTCTCGGGAAAAAGGGCATCTTGGTTTATCCTGCCCTAAAGGAAACAATTTTGATAGGTCAGAATTTTGAGAATATTCGTTAAGAACATAAGATAGCTGATGATATTCAGTGAAGTAATTATAGAGACATTAGCCTGGTTTCTGTATGTTACAAATTACTTATTGTGATGATACTTTGTAGACTTTTAGATGCTCTAGACAAAGATCTAAGACAACAAAAGTGCAGTTTTAAGGAGGGTAGATAATATGTCGACCACATTTTCACTGTTTTATAATAAACTAGCTGTTGGGGTGGCGCTTCGCGCCACCCCAACACCTAGTTGGTGGGGGCGCTTCGCGCCCCCCCAAGCCCCCCCCGCGCGCGTAAGTCGTTACGCGCCATTGTAGTTGTGTCCCTATGTCCCACCTGTGAATATAGATATATATATATATATATATGGTTGTAACTACGTAAAACTTGCGAATATACAACATTCTTTGCTGTCCCATTGTCTTTGCATATAAATAGATTGTCAGGTTTACCGACTCTTGAACATGCAACATATAATGGTCCATGGGAAAACAATCTGTATTCAGATCTATACCTCATGATTCTAATGATTGCCCTTGAGCTTTGTTGATGGTGATTGCTAATTGACCATTCCCTGTCCCGGTGTCCCGGTCGTCATTTATATCCCCCTGTTTCCCCCGGTGTCCCCGTTGTAGTTGTGTCCCTGTGTCCCGGTCGTCATTTATATTCCCTGTGTCCCGGTCGTCATTTGTATCCCGGTGTCCCGGTCTGTATATACATTCGTTTTTTAGTTTTGTTTTTCTCCTTTATTTTTTTCCTTTTTTTTTCTTTTTTAGTTTATTTAGATTTTTAGATTTTTTAGTTTTTTTATTAGTTTTTAGTTTTTTTTTTCTTTTTAGTTTTTTTGTAGTTTTTACCTTCTTTTTAGTTTTGTTAGTTTTTTTTTTACTTATGTCCTGGTCGTCATTTATACTCCCTGTGTCCCGGTGCTTTGTTGATTGCTAATCGAACATTCCTTTTGTCCTGGTGGCTTTCTCTTTGAGTGTCGTCATTTATTTTTTTCTTTTTTAGTTCTTTTAGTTTTTACCTTTTTTAGTTTTTTTAGTTTTTTAGATGAAAATTTTTTTTTGTTTTTTCCTTTTTTTCTTTTTAGTTTTTTATTGGTTTTTACCTTTATTTTAGCTTATTTTTCAGTTTTTTCCTTTTTTTTAGTTTTTTTTATTTTTTATTTTTTTTAGTTTTTACCTTTTTTGAGTTTTTTTAGTTTTTTTAGTTTTTTAGCTTTTTTACTTTTTTTATTAGTTTTTAGTTTTTTTTTTGTAGTTTTTGCCCTTTTTTAGTTTTTTCAGTTTTTTTTTAGTTTTTTATTGGTTTTTACCTTTATTTTAGCTTATTTTTCAGTTTTTTCCTTTTTTTTAGTTTTTTTTAGTTTTTAGTTTTTTTAGTTTTTTACCTTTTTTTAGTTTTTTTAGTTTTTTTAGTTTTTTAGCTTTTTTGTTTTTTTTATTAGTTTTTACTTTTTTTGTAGTTTTTGCCTTTTTTTAGTTTTTTTAGTTTTTTAGCTTTTTTATTAGTTTTTAGTTTTTTTTTGTAGTTTTTGCCTTTTTTTAGTTTTTTTCTTTTTAGTTTTTTTGTAGTTTTTACCTTCTTTTTAGTTTTGTTAGTTTTTTTTTTTCTTATGTCCTGGTCGTTATTTATACTCCCTGTGTCCCGGTGCTTTGTTGATTGCTAATCGAACATTCCTTTTGTCCTGGTCGCTTTCTCTTTGAGTGTCGTCATTTATTTTTTTTCTTTTTTAGTTCTTTTAGTTTTTACCTTTTTTAGTTTTTTTTAGTTTTTTAGATGAAATTTTTTTTTAGTTTTTTCCTTTTTTTCTTTTTAGTTTTTTATTGGTTTTTACCTTTATTTTAGCTTATTTTTCAGTTTTTTCCTTTTTTTTAGTTTTTTTTTATTTTAATTTTTTTTAGTTTTTTACCTTTTTTTAGTTTTTTTAGTTTTTTTAGTTTTTTAGCTTTTTTACTTTTTTTATTAGTTTTTAGTTTTTTTGTAGTTTTTGCCTTTTTTTAGTTTTTTCAGTTTTTTTTAGTTTTTTATTGGTTTTTACCTTTATTTTAGCTTATTTTTCAGTTTTTTCCTTTTTTTTAGTTTTTTTTTTAGTTTTTAGTTTTTTTAGTTTTTTACCTTTTTTTAGTTTTTTTAGTTTTTTAGCTTTTTTATTTTTTTTATTAGTTTTTAGTTTTTTTTTGTAGTTTTTGCCTATTTTTGTTTTTTTTAGTTTTTTAGCTTTTTTATTAGTTTTTAGTTTTTTTTGTAGTTTTTGCCTTTTTTTAGTTTTTTTAGTTTTTTAGCTTTTTTATTTTTTTTATTAGTTTTTAGTTTTTTTTGTAGTTTTTGCCTTTTTTTAGTTTTTTCAGTTTTGACGTCACCTGATCCAGTTTTTCAGGTGACGTCACCTGATCCACAGATCCACAGATCCACAGACAACTTATTTTTATATCTATAGATGAGAAGTTGAGTCATCAGAAACCTTTAGCCTCAGTTTTTCTGAGCAACTGTATGATCCAGTTGATAAAAGAGCTTTAGAGAAGGTTTTATCCTTGTATGGTATGCCAAACAAATGTATTAAAGTCATTAGAATCGGAATTTGAAAATTTTTGTTTAAACGTAAATATACATACAGTCTTAAAAACCAGTACAAATACTTAGTGGTGTTAGCACTTCAACTGCCCTGATTAGGTATTAACGCTGTATACGAGAAATACACTGTTTCGGTTAAGGTAAGAAATAAGGTTATTAGCTGGTTTTGTATTAAATCAGGAGTTAAGCAGAGTTGCCTGCTGCTGTCATTTTTATGGATGATTTTGATGGACTTTGTTTTAATAACACAGCAAAGACAATGGGAGAACACGGAATCAAATAGGAAAGTAAAGATTTCAGGGATTTCGACTATACTGATGATTCAAGCATCCTAGATGAAATTTTTAGTTAAATAAATTAATTTTTAGATGTTTTGCGAGTTAAGGGTGCTAGAATAGGTTTGAAAATTAATGTTAAGAAGATTAAGTTGTCAAGACTTATTCCTAATAAGTGGAGATGAAAAGGTGAAGCTGGGTAACGAAAAAATCGGTCAAGTGGACAGATTTTTTTTCAGATTATTTGACATTCGTAGGAGAAAATAGATTATTCATTTTTAGGTTAAAATGTAGCCATTTGAAAATAAAATAAGTTGTTCTTCCTCTTTTTTTAGGTTTTTGCCGAATCTGAAACGCCAGTAGAGAGGATCGGCAATTTTTATGATTATATTGAATCTTATTTGATGATAGAGACAGTTGTCTCGCCCCAAACAAGGAAAATTTACCTGTTTTAAGTTATTCATATTCATCATATTGCGTTCACAAGCATTCTAACCGTAATAATAAAACTAAAAATTAAGTGAAGAATTTGGAATGATGTGTTACCGAAAAACATTGCGGTACACCATGTGATCTTAAAATGTATGGTTAAAAACGGCTTCAAAATTGTGAAAATAGTCAAGGCACTACAATTTAATCAAAAGGTTATATTAGAAGACTAGCTGTTGGGGTGGCGCTTCGCGCCACCCCAACACCTAGTTGGTGGGGCGCTTCGCGCCCCCCAAGCCCCCCCGTGCGCGTAAGTCGTTACGCGCCATATTAGTTACGCACCATTGTAGTTGTGTCCCTGTGTCATATAAACAGATTGTCAGGTTTACTGACTCTTGAACATGCAACATATAATTGTCCATGGGAAAAACAATCCGTATTCAGATCTATACCTCATTATTCTAATGATGTGTCCCTGTGTCCCGGTCGTCATTTATATTCCCTGCGTCCCGGTCGTCATTTGTGTCCCGGTGTCCCAGTTTGTAATTTCTCTTTGAGTGTCCCGGTCGTCATTTATATTCCCTGTGTCCCGGTCGTCATTTGTGTCCCGGTGTCCTGGTCTGTAATTTCTATTCGAACAATCCCTGTGTCCCGGTCGTCATTTATATGTCCCGCCTGTGCCCCCGGCGTCCCCGTTGTAGTTGTGTTCCTCTGTCCTGGTCGTCATTAATATTCCCTGTGTTCCGGTCGTGATTTGTGTCCGGGTGTCCCAGTCTGTAATTTCTCTTTGAGGTTCCCGGTCGTCATTTATATTCCCTGTGTCCCGGTCGTCATTTGTGTCCCGGTATGTAATTTCATCAGTTGACAAACATGACGTCAGTCGACAAAAAACTTCATGACGCATACAGCTCAATCCTTATAATGACGTCAGTCGACAAACATGACGTCAGTCGACACACAAACATGACGTCACTCGACACACACACACGCACACACACACACAGACAACTTATTTTTATATATTTAATAGCTATTGGGGTGGCGCTTCGCGCCACCCCAACACCTAGTTGGTGGGGGCGCTTCGCGCCCCCCAAGCCCCCCCGCGCGCGTAAGTCGTTACGCGCCATATTATTTAAGCGCCATTGTAGTTGTGTCCCTATGTCCCACCTGTGAATATATATATATATATATATATATATATATATATATATATATATATATATATATATATATATATATATATATATATATATATATATATATATATATATATATATATATATATATATATATATATATATATATATATATATATATATATATATATATATATATATATATATATATATATATAAATATATATATATATATATATATATATATATATATACATATATATATATATATATATATATATATATATATATATATATATCTATATATATAAAAATAAGTTGTCTGTGGATGGATGGATGGATGGATGTGTCAGGTGACGTCACCTGAAAAAACTGGATCAGGTGACGTCAAAACTGAAAAAACTAAAAAAAGGCAAAAACTACAAAAAAAACTAAAAACTAATAAAAAAAATAAAAAAGCTAAAAAACTAAAAAAACTATAAAGGTAAAAACCAATAAAAAACTAAAAAAAAAACTGAAAAAACTAAAAAAGGCAAAAACTACAAAAAAAACTAAAAACTAATAAAAAAAGTAAAAAAGCTAAAAAACTAAAAAAACTAAAAAAAGGTAAAAAACTAAAAAAAATAAAAAATAAAAAAAACTAAAAAAAAGGAAAAAACTGAAAAATAAGCTAAAATAAAGGTAAAAACCAATAAAAAACTAAAAAAAAAAAGGAAAAAACTAATAAATGACGACACTCAAAGAGAAAAAAAAGGCAAAAACTACAAAAAAAACTAAAAACTAATAAAAAAAATAAAAAAGCTAAAAAACTAAAAAAACTAAAAAAAGGCAAAAACTACAAAAAAAACTAAAAACTAATAAAAAAGCTAAAAAACTAAAAAAACTAAAAAAAAGGCAAAAACTACAAAAAAACTAAAAACTAATAAAAAAAATAAAAAAGCTAAAAAACTAAAAAAAACTAAAAAAACTAAAAAAAGGTAAAAAACTAAAAAAACTAAAAACAAAAAAAAACTAAAAAAGGTAAAAACTAAAAGAACTAAAAAAGAAAAAAATAAATGACGACACTCAAAGAGAAAGCGACCAGGACAAAAGGAATGTTCGATTAGCAATCAACAAAGCACCGGGACACAGGGAGTATAAATGACGACCCGGGGGAAACAGGGGGATATAAATGACGACCGGGACAAAAAAACTAAAAAGAAAAAAAAACTAAAAACTAATAAAAAAACTAAAAAATCTAAAAATCTAAATAAGCTAAAAAAGAAAAAAAAAGGAAAAAAATACAAATGACGACCGGGACACAGGGAATATAAATGACGACCGGGACACAGGGACACAACTACAACGGGGACACCGGGGGAAACAGGGGGATATAAATGACGACCGGGACAAAAAAACTAAAAAGAAAAAAAAACTAAAAACTAATAAAAAAACTAAAAAATCTAAAAATCTAAATAAGCTAAAAAAGAAAAAAAAAGGAAAAAAATAAAGGAGAAAAACAAAACTAAAAAACGAATGTATATACAGACCGGGACACCGGGATACAAATGACGACCGGGACCCGGGACACAGGGAATATAAATGACGACCGGGACACAGGGACACAACTACAACGGGGACACCGGGGGAAACAGGGGGATGTAAATGACGACCGGGACACCGGGACAGGGAATGGTCGATTAGCAATCACCATCAACAAAGCTCAAGGGCAATCATTAGAATCATGAGGTATAGATCTGAATACAGATTGTTTTCCCATGGACCATTATATGTTGCATGTTCAAGAGTCGGTAAACCTGACAATCTATTTATATGCAAAGACAATGGGACAGCAAAGAATGTTGTATATTCGCAAGTTTTACGTAGTTAAAACCATATATATATATATCTATCTATATTCACAGGTGGGACATAGGGACACAACTACAATGGCGCGTAACTATTATGGCGCGTAACGACTTACGCGCGCGGGGGGGCTTGGGGGGGGCGCGAAGCGCCCCCACCAACTAGGTGTTGGGGTGGCGCGAAGCGCCACCCCAACAGCTAGTATATATATATATATATATATATATATATACATATATATATATATATATATATATATATATATATATGTTTTTAACTACGTAAAACTTGCGAATATACAACATTCTTTGCTGTCCCATTGTCTGTGCATATAAATAGATTGTCAGGTTTACCGACTCTTGAACATGCAACATATAATGGTCGATGGGAAAACAATCCGTATTCAGATCTATACCTCATGATTCTAATGATTGCCCTTGAGCTTTGTTGATGGTGATTGATTGCTAATCGACCATTCCCTGTGTCGCCGTCGTCATTTATATATCCCCCTGTGCCCCCCGGCGTCCCGTTGTAGTTGTGTCCCTGTGTCCCGGTCGTCATTTATATTCCCTGTGTCCCGGTCGTCATTTGTGTCCCGATGTCCCAGTCTGTGATTTCCCTTTGAGTGTCCCGGGGGTCATTTATATTCCTTGTGTCCCGGTGTCCCGGTCGTCATTTGTGTCCCGGTGTCCCGGTCTGTATATACATTCGTTTCTGAATTGGTCTTTAGTTTTTAGTTTTTTACCTTTTTGTGAGAATTTTTAGTTATACCTCATGATTCTAATGATTGCCCTTGAGCTTTGTTGATGGTGATTTCTAATCGAACATTCCCTGTGTCCCCGTCGTCATTTATATATCCCCCTGTGCCCCCCGGTGTCCCCGTTGTAGTTGTGTCCCTGTGTCCCGGTCGTCATTTATATTCCCTGTGTCCCGGTCGTAATTTGTATCCCGGTGTCCCGGTCTGTATATACATTCGTTTTTGAAATGGTATATGATGAAATAAATTTTTGTATTTTTCCCCTTTTTTTCTTTTTAGTTTTTTTGGTTTTTACTTTTTTTTAGTTTTTTTAGTTTTTTTCTTTTTCTTTTTAGTTTTTTTTTTATTTTTTTTTTTTTAGTTTTGTTTTTCTCCTTTATTTTTCATTTTTTTTTTTCCTTTTTTTATTTTTTTTTCTTTTTTAGTTTTTTAGTTTTTTAGCTTTTTTAGTTTTTTAATTAGTTTTTAGTTTTTATTTTCTTTTTAGTTTTTTTGTAGTTTTTACCTTTTTTTGTTTTTTTAGTTTTTTTTACTTATGTCCTGGTCGTCATCTATACTCCCTGTGTCCCGGTCGTCATTTGTGTCCCGGTGCTTTGTTGATGGTGATTGCTAATCAAACATTCCTTGTGTCCCGGTCGCTTTCTCTTTGAGTGTCCCGGTCGTCATTTGTATTCCCTATTTGTGTCCCGATGTCCCGGTCTGTAATTTTGTCAGTCGAAAACTTGACGTCAGTCGACACACAAACATGACGTCACTCGACAGACACACACACACACAGACAACTTGTTTTTATATATATAGATAGATTTACAGAAATATTTGTCAAGAAATAATAGAATCCAAATCCAAAATTAAACAAAAAAAATATAAACTTATTTCAAACTTTACTTTTTGGAAAATCTTCAAATTTGTTCGTAAATGTAGCAGATGCAATTTTTTTTACGAGAACCGAAGAGTTCGTATGGATTACTGAAGATGAAAATTTTACTTCGTATACGATTGTTCCACTAGGCATGGTACTCTTAAACGGGAGAAAAAACTGTTAAGCTCAGTAAAAATATAGCAGTGGATAGTTCCAAGATGGGAATAGCCAAAATGATCATGTTAGACTTTTCTTATGGTGTAGTTAGGATAAAACGGCCTTAGGAGGGGGAGACACAGACTTGCTTCTTTTAAAAGTGAAAAAAAGAGTTTCTGGTAAAGGGTGAAGTCATCTGTTCCAACATGGACTAGAATAATTCAGAGGTGAAGGTCTTCCTGGGTCTCTCTTCCTGCTCCAAATCAACTTTCATATTTAAGATCAGAAAAAGAGACAAGTAATACTTTCCATAGTCTACTTTATTAAGAAATAATATTAAGAAATCAGAAAATTGTTAACGGGTGCACCAACACACTATGCTAATTATGATAAATTATAATTATTTATAATTATTATAATAATTATAATTATAATATGATTATAATAATAATTATAATATAATTATAATATAATAATTATAATAATATATATATAATAATAATATAATATAATAATAATATACAATAATAATATATATTATCATATAATAATATATAATAATATAATATAATAATATAATAATAATATAATATAATAATATAATAATATATAATTATAATATAATTATAATTATAATAATTATTATGATAAATAAAACACTTTGTGTTAAATACCTAGCAATTTACTTATTAAAAGATAGAATTTACTCCTTGAAAATTGATAAGTGTGTATGAAGATTGATACTGGGAAAACTATTTGTTCTTGAGGCATAGTGCTCTTCTTTGGACACTATCTAGTTGAACTGATTATAAACCTAGGCTTAGTTAAAACAAAAATGAAAAAGTCTTTGAAAGAGGGGGAGCTATAGGGAGCAAATCCAACGTCAGACCAGGGAAGTTGCCACACCGACTGCCGCAGCTGACACTTTCATAAAATAATGTATCAGATTAGATATCTAGACATTGTTTAATAAAGTTATTATGTTTTAGTGTTTGTATTTTCTTTTTCTCTCCTATAAATTACTAAGAAATTTTTACATATCTATGAGTAAACTTTTTCCTAAGCTATTTTGTATGTGTTTACTTTAATCGTAACTTTTTAATGTATTATTTTGTAATAATGACATTTTTTAGTATTTTAAGTATTTTTTGTCTTACACATGAGTTTTTAAAACTGTCTTTTTTCAATGTAAATAAATTTTATATATACACAAATCGATTTTTTATTTAGTTGTTTCTCTGTATCGAATTGTAGAATATATACAAATTTTATGTCTATTTCAGAGTGATATTCTATTATTTGTCCTTGTCGAGAAAAACTTCAGTATTAATCAGAATATTTCAAAATCTTCATAAAAGATTTCACCTCGAGAACCGCATAAATATACACTATTGCTATAATTTTTGGCAGGGAGCGTGTCAGAAAAAAGAAATCTGTGGAACGTGTCAGAAAAAAACAAAAAAAGATTTAGATTTATCAAAGATGTAGATCAAAGATGTAGATATATCAAAGATTTTTAAAAAGATGTAGATTTATCAAGGAACTGTGTGTTTAAACAAGTTCACCACAATGCTGAATATATTACTGATGATTTAGCTGTGACTATTAACTATTCACAACGTGACAATGTGACACGTGATCACAACGTGACTATGTGACAATAATTGTTCACAACGTAACCGCATCATAAAGAAATTTATGCAACAATTGACCTAAGCAATCTGTTCTATCAAAGTCCATATATTGAATGGTTATACCTCTGCCGTTAAACTCTACCCATTATATTGTAAACAAAATTTTTCATCATTAAAGTTAAATAAAACTTTAAATAATCAAATCTATCCGGGCATGACTAAATTCTTGTTTTTGGTCTATATTCAGGCACCGCTCTCAATCTGGATTGAAACCTAATAATTTGTAGGTCAGGACCGGGCGATTATAATCTCAGCCTGATGATTAATATGATGTAAGCAATGAATGAAGGAATGAATGAACTTTATTTTCCATTAAAAAAGACATAATGTCACTAGCGTAATAATAAAAGGAAAGACAGCAACAAAAAAAGTATTAAATAAGAAATGCACAAACAGATACAAGCAGAACAGCCAATGGACCATAATGTCGCAAAGCATCGCACGGTCTATTTTCCTTTAAACTCATATGAAACTTCTCTAGTCTTTTTTGAGCAACAATATACGGGTCCGGTATGTTACATAGGTTGATAATAGCTACGTCACAATCCCAAGGAGGCAAGACAAAAAGGAAATTATAAAAAGGTAGTAACAAAAAAAAACACTGTACGTTTATCCTTATCAGATAAGAGAATTGAAAAAGGAATAGAGCACCAACACCTTCGGTGTAACCACCACCAAAAATAGCTGGACCCTAATCCGTTGGCTGTATGAAGCTTTCGAAGATACAATCGTACAATAAGCTTTTCGGACTTTACTTGTAAAATCCCCTATCAACAAAAGACGAGTTGATTTAACATTACAACCCACAGGTAGACAGAGATGCACTATACTTGAAGAAGGTTTTATTATCTTGTCTTAAAGTTTTACTTCTGCATCAGAACCTTCTTTTACGATTGATGACAATAAACTCTGCTTTAGTCTCGTTGAAAGACAGACCTATTTTCTCATTTGAGCTTGCCAACGCCATAAAACTATCTTCAGAATGGTAAAAGACTATGGGATATATGATCGTAACATAACTGTATATTTTCCAGTGAAAAATAGAAAAAAACTTTTTGATTAAACTATGAAATCAGTTACATCAGAACAGGTGCGTGTTTTCTGTTTCGAGTAGATCAAAACCATTTCTTAGACAATCTATTCATAACAGTCTAGATCAAGAACTTATTGAACTTACTTCTGAATAATATTTGAATTTCACTGCAGGCAATATTGAATGGCCAAATGCAGTCCCCGTCCTTGCTTTACCCAAGAAGAAAACAACTCAAAAATAGAAATGGAAACATCTTTTTTTACACTTTCATTGCAAATAATCCCCCTTTTCTTAGGAATCTTTTTTCTAACCCAAGCCATAAAAAATGCCAAACCATACATATATACGGGTATTGAAGATTTTCTCACCCTACTGCAAATTTTTAAGATAATCTTACGACTATAATCAAAGAAAACAGAATATCTGATGCTCAGATACTTTTAACATTTCAAACAACATTTTGCCGTCTTGACAAACAAACACTGTATAGTAAAATTGGTCTCTATAAAATTTTATCAAAATACCTCAATGTCAAGAGAACAATTACCTGTGGAGGAAAGAACTTTAATGAAAGCATTAGATGTACTACCAGTGGTCTATCCTGAGCGAAGTTAAAGATATTGGATTATCTAAATGAAAACAATAGTGTTCAAATTGAGTGAACAGCCAGTCAAATTACAACATGCAAAACAGTTATAATCTTATTGGCCTGATAGCAGATATTTTCTGTAATCGTAAAAAGATCCTAGTATCTCACTTCAATATCTAAGTTATTTGCGCTCCTCAAGCTTTCCAAATGTACTTCTGGCTAACCTGCAAATTATAAAACAGTTAATACAATATCAAGACAAGGTAGATGAAAATAAATAAGACACCTTTTGAACAATGTTTGTGGGAACAAACACACCCAAATCAAATATCATTAATAATGATGGTAGCATTATGATTATCGCATTGACTCTTAGCAGTTAGAAATGTAAACGATAGCGCCTAGAAGCTAGTTTTAATTGGTCAAATACACGGAAAAGCAGCTGACACTTCGCTACGGATTTGCGTGCGAAATAAAACGTGACTTTGCAAATATTTGTGAGGTGGGCTAGTTAAAGGGCTCCTAGAGCGTTTCCTATGTGTCAAACATCCAAAAGAGTGCTTGAACGACTATTATAGATAGCGCAGTAGCGCTGTCTAAGGGATGATCGAAGAGGGCTCTTTGTAATAATATTTTTCACCAAGCCACTTTATTCACAAGGAATGTCGTTTGTCGTAAAACTTGTATTGAAGATATTTCTATTCATTAGTGTCGATAAATTCTCACTTCTCTCTATGATTATTAGGGTTTTAAACAAGAGTTGGCAAGCGCTAAGCGTCTCTTAATATCTTCTAAATGGTTGTCATTAGAGATAATGAATCTACCAGGATAAGTAAAATTTTTACCTTAAATTACCTTAAATCGCACTGGCCGGCGAATAAGGTTGGGTGAACATCCTGTAGATTCGCCGGTTGAGTGATGGAGGTGGAAGTGCGTTGTCTAGTTCCGTTGAGTAGATCCACTGGCCTCCCAGTGTAGTTTCCACTCCATCGCTGCCCAGTCTCGGTCAATTGCTTTTTTGAAGTTGTCAACAGTTTTGGACTGAACTGTTTCTTCACTAAGGGAATTCCACAGTGGAACAGCACGAGTTGAGAAGAAGTTGGAACGTTCTCTCCGTGAGCTTCTTTGTTGCTGGAGCTTCTTGGTGTGGCCCCGGGTGTGGCTAGAGAGCGACTTATTAAAAAGCTCTGGTGTGACACCATTCTCCAGCAGCTTGTGGGTCAGGATTGCATCTCCGCGTTTCCTCCTGTACGTCAGGGTTGGGAGCTTGAGTTTCTTGAGGCGTTCAGGGTACGAGAGGTTCTTACATTTGGTTGGTAGTTTTTGGCCAATTCTTTGCTGTTACCACCAGACTAGAGGCTTAAACTTCCTTGATTTTCTTGATTTCCATGAACAGAGTATGGTTTTTAGAAATGGAAGAGTTGAGGGTCATTCCGTAACAACTGGTGATTGACTGGATGTTGTCGGTCCGGGCTTAGAGACCATCAAATCTGTGATCTAATTGGTTTGTGTCATCTGCAAAGGTCAGTTTATCGATTGTTATTTCCCCGCTTAGGGAACACTACAAATTTTCAAGTAGTTGTAGGACAGCGGTAAGAAATAGATTAGACAGCTCTGGTGATAGTAAGTAGCTACGCTGCCCACCAGTGGATGTATCAAAGCTGTAGGCAAGGTCCGGTTCCTTCATAACACGGCTTCTAAGTTTTGAGTGCATATCTCTCATTAGTCAGACTTCGTTTCGTGGGACAGTAAAGTAAAGAAGAATGTACCATAGACTGTCTCTGTATATGAGGTCGGAAGCCTGCTGTGAGTCAATAAAAAGGTAAATAACGCTGCCTTAGATTTCAAGATATCTTTCCAAAATTAGACCAACCGTAAATATTTGATCGATGATTGACTTATTTGAGTGGACATCTGCTTGATACCTTTCAATAATAAAAGACAATGCTGGTTTTGTATGCTGCTCCGATGGTTCCCAAGCAACAGTGACAATTTTATTTATAAATCAATGTGGGTTTCATTATATACTATCAGTAGTTCCAATTCGAAGCTTCTGGGTCAGTTGCTTTGTTTGTCCTTATCCAATTGATGTTTAGTTCCAGTTCAAATCGAAGTGGGTACTGGCTTTGGTTACTAGCGATTATGGCTAATTAATACCAACGGTTGCGTAAATTTTGACGAGTCTATTTTACTCTTAAATGGTATTTTCCATCTTGCTTGGACTTTGCCTGTAGTTTGAATCTGGTAACCATTTTCACTAAAACAGAGATTGGCTTTAAACTCCCATTTTTTATTAGTTCTAGTGCCCTTCTTTACCTGAATTGTAAAATGCTCTTCTTTCTCTACTATTAACCAGGCCACTAACACGGAAAAATCTGATAGTGTACTCTCATTATCATTATCATTGTCAAACAGTAAATAATCAAGCTTGAGCTAGAGGTCTTACACTATGAAAATGGCTACTTTAAACTAAAAGGTGAAGGTTTGAAGATAATTTTCATCATGAAAAGTTTTAAGGTACAAGAAAAAAAAATTGGCCCTCGACTTGTAGTGACAGTAAAGGTAACTGGTTTATTAGCCTATAGATTAATTTTAAGTTAGCCTGTTGCATGAAATGAGTAAAGTTTCTGCTTATAAAATAAAGTAGGACATTGTATAAGTAGCCTAATAAAAGATTTAGTATTCAAATATATTAACTTTGCAATCGATAAAATTTGTATGCATTAGTTAAAATTTGCCTGATTATAAATACCCCCATCGGTCTTAAGGCTTTATTTTCTGAGTTAATATAGATAAAAATTGATTCTATCGCTTGTTGGAATATTAGGCTAAAAAAACTGCTATTGTCTCTGCTGAATCTTTTCCTCCTTCTCTTGATAATTACATATGACTCAAAACCAGACAGTATGCTTACTAATTTTGTTGGTTTAGGTTGTTTTTTTTTCTTTGTTTTTTTTGTCAAAGCCCTGTATCCTAACATTTGGGGGAAGAACCCAAAATTAACAACAGTAGTTATTCGCCTTGCGCAGTATTGAGATGCTAAGGAAAGGAAAGTCAGCAACTCAATTTTGATGGTAGGAGTTACAGTATTAGGAAATAACAGCATATGAGCAATAATGGTGAAGATTACGGCATTAGAATTTACAGTCCTTACCGGCAGTTCTGATCGCCTTTCTTGGCCCTTCAGCCAGGAAGTCTAATGGGGCGTTGGGGGCCAGCCATCCTGTGCTTTCCCACATCCTTCCTGGTTACCTTCCCCAGGTTTCTTAAGGTACCCATTTCGAGCTGGATCGACTCTGGCTGAGATTACAGAGTCAGGTCACTGACCCCCGTCCCAAACCAAATAATTGGGTGCACCAGGATTAGAACCCTTGCGAACAAAGGATCTTAAATCTGGCGCACCATTCCACTTGGCTACGACGGTTACTCACATGAGTAATGAAGTACTATATTTATACTTTATTAATTAAACAAATTATTTTTCCGGAAAGGCTATTGTATAAACAGTTTGCTTAACCCCACTTCACAATTATTTAAAATTTATGTGTTTGGTGATCTTGATTTAAGCAGCCGAACAGCCATCTACTTTCGCTTACGAAAAGTTTTGGAGAGACTGCGTAGCTTGGCATCGGTCCATCAGAAACACTGGTTAAGTCCCTAAAGTTAAGCAAATTATTTTAAAAGCAATAGTGAAGAAGACTGGAAAACATTTGAGGACGCTAAAATGCTAGAGGTAACGGTACATAAATTTGTTTAAATGGGCTAAGATGTTTAGTTAAAGTTTTAACTGAGGTTTTATTATTGAAATCTTTGCATGTAGTGGAGTTAGATGAAAGGGTAAGTTTGTGCATGTTCACTTAGACCTATTCTAGCCAGGAAGAATGTAACTACTTCACTTGGTGCCTTTTATGTTCTTTTTCTGAATTCATTAATTGCTTCTGGGGCAAATTGCATTTCAAGACCTTACAAGGGCCCTAAAAAGTAACTTATTACCTTTCTGTAGGCTAATTTAAAGGAATGTATTCACCTTACCTTAATCACCTTTATCCATCTGAGAGCTTTAAGGTCTTCCAGACCTGTAGTGCTCTTGAGTTGGTGACTGCCTCCACTGCTTCTTCTCCAAGTTGGTTTTGAAGGACTAGATAGAGGGAGCACTGACAGTTGAATCTCTCAGTTTATTCCAATGGTTTATGACTCTTCTGAAAAAGAATGGGCAAAATTCTAGTTAATTGACTTCTTTCTAACTTGGAAAGGGTTTAAGTTAGGTAAATGAAACTTTCAGGGGTGGGTCTACAGACTAAAGTATGTCCTGGGAAGGTATTTTGAAGTACCCACCTCCACTCCTTCTCCATTTAGAGGGCCCTGAAATTTGCCTACATGACAGGTCTATACCTATAAAATTTTGACAAAACAACATTTTACCTTAATTTTCAGTTACTAGGTGCTTTTCTCTGCCTTTAGTTCTGAAAATACAATTCCTGTTATTTGAGTAGAATTTTGAGCCATATCAATGGTTTTTTTCAAAATTTAGGAAATGTATTTGCATATCTTTAAAACCTTATCAATGGAATGAGTAAAGTTATGAAGCTAAAAACAATTTTGTTGTACTTCAAAAAGCAGAACATCTATTTTGCAATGTTTCACTTTTATAACACACATACTTCTAAAGGTCAGGGCCCTCTAGAGCAAGAAGGAGTTGAGGTAGTTGCTTCAATATACCTTCCTGGGAGATACTTTAGTCTGTACATTCATCCCTGAAAGTTTCATTTTCCTAACATAAACTTTTTCTGAGATAGCAAGAAGTCAATTGACTAGAATTTTACCAAAGAATCTTTGGTGAGTTTTCAATTGGGAGCTTGACTTTGGTAGCCTCTTGGAGTGTCCTCTTGTTTTGTGCTGGTTGGTACTGAGATTGCCACCAAAGATTGTTGACTTTTTGTTCTGCAGCTTGTAAGTAAGCATCATATTGCTGCACAAGCATCTGTAAACCAGAGTGTATATTTTAAGGTACCTGAGGTGGCCCTCATATGAGGTTGATACTAGACTTCATATGCATTTTGTTGCCTGTCTCTGTATGTTTTCAATGAGCCTCATATCTTGTCAATAAGAAGGACCAGCAAAACATTGCTGGTCCTACAGACTACAAAAGGTATTGTTCCAAAGATATTATAGGTAGGCTATTTGTGCACAAAGGATTGGTAATTCTGACTGTAAAAAAAAAAAAAAAAAAAAAAAAAAAAAAAAAAAAAAAAAAAAAAAAAAAAAAAAATCAAGTTTCTTGTCTAGGTCATATAATCAAGTAATTATTGTAGATGAAGTGTCAAAAAGAGATTGTCTTACAAATGGCTGTGATTAAAGTCTTAGTGTCTGGTATTAGACATTGCATTCCAATCAAAGATCATGACTGAGGTTGGACAGTGTCCAAGGACTGGACATCATACCTTTGATTCAGTCATTTTAAAGTTTATCTAATTCCAACCATTTTGCTTATGTTTATATTTAAGGGTATATATTTGGTCAATGTTCCTGTTACCTGAACAATTGTTTAGGGCCATGAAACTATTGTTAATAGATGCATTTTGACTTTTGGAACATCTTTTCTCTCTTGCAAAACTACCAAACTCACTGTTATGGGGTTATTCCAGCCCAAATATTCTTGTATTTACACATATGATTGCTATCATTTCTGTTTTCATTGATTGGATATTTGAAATTGCAAATCTGTAATAGTTTAGAAACAAATTTGGGCTATTTATTTGCACATCAGGGGGATGGGGGTAAAGCATAGCATATATTAAATACATAAAACTAACCATTGCTGTATTTAATATATTCTATGCTTTACCCCCCCCCCCCCCCCCCTAATGTGCAAATATATAATAACTCCATAACAGTGAGTTTGTGGTAATTTTGCAAGAGAGAAAAGATGTTCCAAAAGTCAAAATGCATCTATTAACAATAGTTTCATGACCCTAAACAATTGTTCAGGTAATAGGAACATTGACCATATTTTCTGCATAATTAATGTTGCTGTAGTATAATAACATAAGAATGGCAAACAGAAAAATTTTGGAAATTTTCTGGTTAGCTCACTAACAAGATACTTAAGAAATACACATAGGCCTACTGGCCTACCTCTAGAATAATAGGCTAATTTCATCCTGAATCCATCTAGGTTATAACAATACATTGTGACAATAATAGGCATATGTATTTATATTAATAGAGTAGGTTATTCAGAAAGCTAAGAAACAAACTTACCTCTAGAATCAAAATTTAACTCTGAATCCAGTTTTGATATTTTTTTTTTTTATTTCAAATTTAAATTCAGGCTAACCTTAATAACCATATCCAAATATATAGTCTATAACAAATATTTTTCATGTATTTATTAATTATCAATTTTATTAATCTCAATTCAATTTACGGCTAAACTGGTTTTTAAAAAGATTGACACTAACAGGTATATAAACCATATCTAAAGAGAAAAGGATATCATCTTTGAGGGTCCCTAAATTGCTTAAAATTTAATTTATAACAGAAACAAATATCACATTAGGGTTCAGGTGGAAATTCTGCTTCAGGGGGCAAGTTTTTTTTTTCTTAGCTATCTGAATACTCTGTTAATATAAACATTTACAAGGCAATGCATTTTATCCTGTCTTCTCAATATGCAAATATATACCTCTGAATTTATATATGGACTGAATTTACCTTAATTATCTTAATTCACACTCTAGGGCAAAATAAGTTCCAATGTTATATCTGTTTGGCTCCATTGTTGAGATGGCAATTAAAACACCTTGCACAAAAAAAAAAAAATAGGACAACAGGATTATTGCTGTGATAAATTGAGAGAGGGACCATACATTTTGAGGATCTTGCCCTCTGACAAGGCAAATTTCTAAACATACAAACTTCCTTGAAAAATAACTCAATAGATACATGAAAAGGTAACTAAATTATTCTTTTTTCTTGGTGAGTTTTTCAATGACATCAATAGAATCATTTCTTGGGGACACCCAAGATGTGTGACCTCTTCAAGTGTCCAAAGTTGCCCCAACTGGGGGGTGGCTTTGTACACACATTGGGCATTTCAAGACATTTGTTAATTCATGCTTGTAATAATCAATTCAGATAATATTAACATTTAATTCATATTATGTACAAGTTAAGTGCAACATTAAATTTATTTTATAGGAAATTGTACCAAAGAGCTTTGGCTGTTTGTCAGCTCCCCCTGCTTAAACTGGTGTTGGAAACTTCATGATAATATCTTGAAAGTTAGTTTTGACACAATCTTGACATTCAAGATGCTCAGGGAAAGTTCAGGGAAGATGAACTCCTAACCAGACTTGCAAACATAGTTTGTTTTTTGCTACTCTGCCACTTATTTCTTCAATTCAACAAACAGCAGAGTTTTGCTGTCTACAGCAAACAGCAGTAACAGCATTAAACAGCAGAGTTTTGCTGTTTACAGCAAACAGCATTAAAGAGCAGAGTTTTGCTGTTTACAGCAAACAGTATTAAACAGCAGAGTTTTTCTGTTTACAGCAAACAGCAGAGTTTTGCTGTTTACAGCAAACAGCATTAAATAGCAGAGTTTTGCTGTTTACAGCAAACAGCATTAAACAGCAGAGTTTTGCTGTTTACAGCAAACAGCAGTAACAGCATTAAACAGCAGAGTTTTGCTTCTTTCTCATCAGAAACTTACAAGCACAAAATTTCCACAAGATAATTCTTCTGTCTCAACCTCACTGATACTTCCACAATATAAAGACGTGTCATCTGACTTGTTGTTGAGCTGCATATCTGTGTCTGAAATGCCATCTCTAGCTTTGTCAGCAATGAATGAAACCTTCAACTTTTTCCTTTTTCTTAGCAAGCCTTAGCTCAGTCTCTGCTTCAAGTGCCCTTGTCTCTGTTGTTAGTATCAGAATTATACTTTTGCCTTTTCGACAGTTTTTATGTAGACCCGCTTACATTTTTCATGTGGACATGGTCTGATGCTTTCAGGAGTTAGAGACATATGCAAGTTTGATGTTATAATCATAGAAAATACTGTATAATCTTGAACACAGGATCTTAAAGTTAAAACTAAGTATCTATATAACAGGCAGACTTAATCTTGGACAAATTTGACCTAAGACAAAGATTGCTATGCAGAATAATTGTGTTTAAATAGGCTAGGCTGTAAGAGAAGGGATAACTTTTGTCTAAATATAAATGTTGAAAAAAAAAACTTTGATAGCCACAAATATTACTTGACGTCCTCTGTAACACAACAGGAACACTATCAATTTTACCAATATTCTGCCTCTAGCTACATATAGTTGTCCATCTTACAAAAAAAAACTTCCATCAGTACAGGACAAAACCAAACACCACAAAAAGTGTCCAAAAAAATTGTCTGGAGTTGCCCCATGTTGATGCCATTTTGAAATGTTTTTTTTTTTTTTTTTGTAGATAATGACCTAATATTTACTGATGAAAATTGCCATGCAAATAGCAGGGGTATTCCTTGTCTGATCCTGCTAACTTATGGCCCATGAGCTGCAAGAACTTAGAAAATATTTGTCAAAGACTACATTTGTCAAGATTACCAGCAAGCATATAAAAACTGTCTCACCTCTTTTCTCAGTTGTCTCTTTTATCCAAAATTAAAAACTTTTGCCAAATGTGATTTACATGAAGGGCATCTAAGGGGTATTTTTTTTTAATGAATTAGCTAAAAACTTTAGATGAGGGGTCAAATGTATGGAGTTATCCCCATGTGGTTTCACCTCTATCTCCCCTACAGCCCTGTGACATACCTTCTCAATAAAAGTGTGCTAGGATAGATACAAGGGGACCATTCTTATGTAATTTAGAGTAGACACCACTACACAAAGTCAATTTCTGATAGAGTATGCAAGTGGGTTGGGTATTACAAGCAGCATCAGCATCCTAGCACAACTATTTTGTATATACATATATATTAATCACTATTTATGAGACACAGATGATGGGCAGCTCCAGTTGTATCTTGAAGGTTAGGCTTCACATTCTTTGTCAAGTCTCCTTTTAAAAACTTCAGCTGATATTGAACACACTGTCTCCTTGCTTAAAGAGTTCCAATCATTGATGACCCATTGGCTAGAGAAGTCTTGTCTGATTCTACAGTTAACTCTGGCCTTAGGAAACTTTTTAGAATGATCCTGTGTTTGTCTTTTTTTGGGGCTGGGTAACTGGGCAAAGAGCTTTTTTTTGGGTTGTTTGGCAAATTTATATGTGAGTAGCATGTCACTTCGCTTGCATCAGAAGGTCAAAGATAGGAATTGTAGGTCATTGGTCGGGTGGGGCAACTTCACTTATATCGGTAGTATTATTAGTAAAGATGGTGAGAGCAGTAAAGATGTTAAAAGTACACTAGCCAAGATCCAGGTTGTTTCTTCACGGTTAAAAAACAGTTTGGAGGAACAGGAAAATAAGTCTGCAAACCAGGTTCAGAATATTAGAAGATACTGTGATGACAGTGGTCAAATATGGCTCTGGAGCATGGAGACTCTGAAAAGCAGATGAAAATTCGCTAGGTGTTTTTCTGAGAAATTGCCTATGGATTGTTCTGGGCACCTGGCTGACTGACTATATTTGTATCTTAGAGCAGAACTAAGGTAGATAGCCATAGAACTAAGGAACGATCAAGATTTTTGGGTTGACTCATGATGGACAATGTCCACTAGACTTGTATGCAAAAGGGGGGAAAGAACTTGATTAGACTCAAGGGCAAAAAAGTGATTTAAGCCTAATAGACTTGCCTGCTTAGAGTCTCAGGCGTACTACCATGTTTTGACTCCAGGATGAGGATATGAGAGAAACTTTCCAGGAACAGCTGAATATTACAGTAAAGAACTTAAAATTAGACAGTAATGGATGGAATAACTTTAGGAAAATAGTTTGTGAAGTGTCAGGTGGTGTCTTAGGGAGATAAGTTAGAAACACAGCTAGGAATACTAGTGAAAATGCTTAAAGTTTAGTAGAGAAGAGGGATTGTTCAAGAAGTACTTGAGTAATCATATGAAAATAAGAGGAACTTAAGGAAAGTAGAGAAAGCATTGAAGTATGAATTATAGAGGTGTGATACAAGGCCATGGATAAAAATTGCTGAAGATTTAGAAGATGCAGCCAGACAATATAGTAGTAAAACATTCTATTGTCATATTGAAAGATCTTTCGAACTATTGGGTTGTTTCTGTGCCAAAGGTGGTACAGGTGGAGTACTAATTTTAAAGCACCCTTTCCACTTTTAGAAAATCAGTTTGTGTTTATTAACCAATGTGAATCATTGTATTCATCACACTGAAGAGCCATTTATGATGAGGAAGTTTAGAGCGTGGCAGTTTAGTTTAGGAACGGAAAGATTGATCAGGTGGGCAGTTTCACTTACCTTGTAGTATTATTAGTAAAGACGGTGGGAAAAACCTCTTACTTTGGTGCTCATTACTCCTAATGTGCAGTCTTATGAATGGTGGAGTTCTAATTCACTAAGGCTAGGAATAAGTGAAGATGAAAAGGTGACGTTGGGTAACGAAAATATTTATCTGGTGGGTTGCTTCACTTACCTAGGTAGTATAATTAGTAAGGACGGTGGGGAAAAACCTCTTACTTTGGTGCTCATTACTCCTACTGTGCAGTCTTGTGAATGGTCGAGTACTAATTCACTAAGGCTAAGGAATAAGAGAAGATAAAAAGGTGACGTTGGGTAACAAAAATATTGATCTGGTGGGCAGCTTTACTTACCTTGGTAGTATTATTAGTTAAGATAGTAGGACGGTGGGAAAAACCTCTTACTTTAGTGCTCATCACTCCTAAGGTGGAATACTAAGTCACTAGTCTAGGAATAAGTGAAGATGAAAAGATGACATTGGGTGAATATATTGTATAAATATTCTACTAATTTTATAATTCAAATACTAATAATTTATTATTTTTATAATAAAAGTAATAATTCTGAGAGAATTCTAAATGAAATGATTCAAAATAAATCTCATTAACTATCTTATCTCAAATCAAATCATAGATTTATTTTATAATAGTTATTATTTATTTAATAATAATGGTAATAAACAATGCATGCTTAATCAAACTAATTAAATCAATAATTTCAGATTAAATAAATCTAATTAAATAATCTTAAAAAGTAATTCTATAATAACTTTAAATGCTCTTAATAATTATAAAGATTTAATATAAACATATACGATTTAATTTAATATTAATATATAAAGATTAATATTAACATAATATATATTATATATATATATATATATATATATAAATATATATATATATATATATAAATATATAATATATATATATATATATATAATATATATATTATATATAATATATATATATATATATATATATATTATATATATATATATATATATATATATATATATATATATGTATTACATATAGATTTTACATATCAAACTTGTAAGATAATATCTGTACTTTTAGGTTTTGCAGTCACCTCAGAGTATTTTGCATTCTAATTATCATCATGTTTCTCCTATTTTTCGCTATACATTAGACAACCAGCTTCTGACCATAGAACAGAGACAATTCTATGAAGATAATGGATTTTTGGTGATAAAAAATCTGGTGCCACATGGGCTTCTAGATGATTGCCAGTGAGTTTTATTAAATTATTATATAATGAATTATTGTAATACATTATTTACAGTATAATATATTCTATTGTATATTAATATAACATAATTTTATTATATATTGTCAAATGAGTATAAAGTAATGTATCTGATGCTGACAGACTGCAATCTTACCAGCACTATCAGTTTGATTGACTACTGGCTGTTTTGTGGAGTTTTTGTCAATGCTGTTGGATGATTTTCTGAGATTATAATATATTTTATATTAATATGACATAATTTTATTATATATTGTCAAATGAGCATGACAGCTGACAATGATGCTGACAGACTAAAGTCTTACTAGCATTATCAGTTTGATAGACTATTGGCTGTTTTGTGAGGTTTTGGTCAGTGCTGCCAGATGGTTTTGAAAGTAGATTAATTTACCAAAAGCAAAAATTGTAACTGTTATGATAAGGGGTTGCCTATACAAAGGCACAAAATGTCCTTACAATAGGCAGGTGCAACTATGACACTCACGCAATCTTTTAATCTTTAATGGTTGGAAAAAATTAGAAAAAAAAACATTAGAAGAAAAATAGAACAAAAATCAAGAAAATATCGATTATCAAAAAAGCAAGGAAAAGGAAAATCAAACGGAAAATAAGTCTACTCTTATCACTGCGAATAGCTTAGTCCAGAATTGATTTTGGTACTTATCTGTTATAGTGTCTATGTTAAGTTATCTATCCATTGACGCCCTGTAGAACTGGTTTCTTCGTTACTTTCTTTTAGCTTAACATGAGGGAAGACAAAGAGAAATGACAAATTCGGATTTGATTAAACTTTATTCAACAGAAAATAGATGGATGACAGAATAGATGGAAAATATATAATTTGGGCTATGTATTTGCCCATTAGGGGGGGGGGAGATTCGGGTAAAGTATCTGGACAGCGTTAGGTTAAAAAACAAATGTTGCTTCATAATGTGCAGAATAGTTGTACTTAACACATTTTGCATACAGACCCGCTATACCTTACCCCCACTCCTTAATATGCAAATATATATCCCATATTTGTTTCTAAAGTATTCCCATGGGATATAAATATATATCCCATATTTGTTTCTAAAGTATTCTCTCTCTCTCTCTCTCTCTCTCTCTCTCCTCTCCTCTCTCTCTCTCTCTCCTCTCTCTCTCTCCTCTCTCTCTCTCTCTCTCTCTCTCTCTCTCTCTCTCTCTCTCTCTCTCTCTCTCTCTCTCTCCGAAATTCCGGAGAGAGAGAATTCGGAAAAAAAAATTTTCCGAAATTTGCAATTTCCTAAATATCAATTTTTCTACAAAACCGGCAATATGCTGAAACTTGTTTTTTTTTTTTATTATTTTTTTTTTCTTACAATACTATCATATGCAAAGATCAAAGCAAACAAAGCAAAATCTATAAAGTCAACTTAATACTAGTTTTACAAACAAGATTAGGAAACTACGTGACATATATCTGGATGCATCTAATGCAAGTCAAAGTCCAATGCTTCTAAAAATTAAATGTAAAAAAAACAGGTTTGTTTTCAGCTAAAAGTAAGGAGCAATATGAAAAACCTAAAATGAACAAAATTTTTTCCGTATATGCAGGGGAGA